>NC_083381.1:29112833-29416500 GCF_031755915.1 Ziziphus jujuba | reverse complement strand
TATGCAAAATTATAGGCAAAATTATGCACAAAAGAGTAGGAATGTTATGCTTGAAGTGCCTATGGTGCTGGATTCATAATTTCCAGCAATATAGTTCCACTATTTATCTTATATCTCAGGTTGCAAATGGAGTTTTGGGCTGAAATTTTGAGGGATGTCTACAGACATATATATAAGACTATGGTTTAAATTTCAGGTCAAAATGACATGGGAAAGTCCATTTTCTATTCCAAACAGATTGCTGTATCTGATGGGCCCAGTATGCAGAATATGGGCCAGTTTTGGAGCTGTTTGGCCCATGATCCGGTTCCAGAACTTTTCTAGCTCTTGGAACAATATTTATTGATGACCAAGGATGCTTCAAACCAAGTTTCATAAGCAGATACAAAGGGGAACTAAGTAGGTGAAGCTAGTTTGGTTGTTTACCCAAACTAGTTAAACAATAGGAACTTAGTTCAAACCATGTGCTACTTTTTACTATATTTGGAATAGACATGTTGCAGCTGGTTTTTGACTCTTTTGTGTATGAAAATTTAGGTGTTGACCATTTTACTTTTTAAATTTCAAATATTTTGCTCATTTTGTAAGCTCACATGCTTGGCATGTGTGAACTAGTTGTAATTTCAAGCTTATATAGTAAAATGAATGAAATGGCTACACATCCAAGCCTCATTTTCAAAAGCCAACGTGTTCCTCTTCTTCTTATCTCTTCTTCAACACCTTAGAACACTTTAGGAACCCTAAAAACCAGAAAACACCATAACCAAAACCTAAAAACACAACTCACACACAACCATTCCCAAGAGCATCACCAAAAGCTTGCTTGTTGCTAACACTTCAAGCTAGCTTGCTCTTGGTCATAACCTTCTGATACGAACCTAGGACGACCTGCTCCTAAACCCGTATTATATTAGCCCGGATCTTTAATTAAGTTCAAGTTCTAATGGAATGGACCTCAACCCCTAACCAACCTGTGGTTAGAAACCTTGGTATAATGTAGACGCCACAATAGGGGATGGAAAACCTATTGATAAGTCAAGCTAAAACAACCAATTCTCTAATGGTGTTTTAGGTGTTCTCAAAGAACAAAGAGATAATTAATCTCACAAGTATTTTCTTAATCAAATCAAAGTTTTAAAGTTATCTTATTAATGAAAAATAAGCCTTTAAATAGGCTTTGAAAGAAACAAAATAAACCCTAAAAACCCTAGGAAAAACCGGCCACTCAATGAAGAATTCTACCTTGGCCGAAACTTTCCTTTTCCTAATCTAATTTGGATTAATTAATTCCTTTATTTTGAATTAGGAATTAATTAATTTACAAAGAAAATAATAAAATAATAACTTTCCTAATCTTATTTGTCCAGAAAATAAATAAATAGAAACTAAAAATAATGGTAGTTTCCTAAAACAAAAAGTAGAATAAAATTAGGAAACTAAAATACTAGCTTTTTGACTACATTGACTTTGACCAATTCTTTGACCCAAGTAAGCTCCAAATCAGCTTCAATATGCGTTGTAGGATGCCAAATAAACTGAATATGAAGGCCCACACGTTGCCCATGCTTGGAAAAATAAGAAAAGGCTAATACAGTAAAATACAGTAAAGCCAGCAAGCAATACAGCAAATTCGGCCAAATTGTTGAAGCTGTCCGTACAAGCCCTTTTTGATTGCATTTGAGGCTGCTTTAACTTGATTCCATGACCTCTTAGGCATATGTATTGAACCCATAAAGCATTGGAACTATTTCATGCTCCCCGGACTCCAAAAATGTACTAAAACCGTCACCCGGGTCCGTATCGGCTTCCACCACTTGGATGCTTCGAATAGGCTTTGTATCTTCAAGTATGGACAAGCTCTGTTGAGATTGATTACCCTCTGTATAAATACTCCCAGGTTGCCCTTAAATCTCTTAATTTGAGCTCTTTTGATTGGCCTAGTCTTCATCCGTGTCGAGTCAGCACCCTAGCGGGTTATCGGTTGTGCGGTCTCGGGCGGAATCACATCATTCCCCTCCTCTTGAAAAGGATTTGTCCTCAAATCAAGATCATCACCTGCAGCAAAAGGAGTTAAATCAGCAACATTAAATGCAGCACTCATGTTATACTCACCCGATAAATCAAGCTTGTAGGCATTCTTGTTATTCGGCTCCAAAACTTGAAAAAGTCCATCCATAGGCGGCATGAGCTTTGACTTTCTTTGTTTAGGAAACCTTTCCTTTCGTAAGTGCAACCAAACCAATTCTCCTGGGTCAAACACTATTACAAAAAAATCTAGAAATACATGCTCATTATGGTAAAAGTTACACTTTTTAAAGTTAGCAAACAATATTTCCCAAATTTTCAAATTGCCACTAAGTAAAGCTCTTAACAATGCAGATAAAGTTCTATGCAATAAAGACATCTTTAAATAAGTATCTTTAAAATTCATGGTCAGCAATGATTTCTTATTCATAATTACTTTATTAACATCACCAAAGCTAAGATAAAAATTTATATTTTTCCATTCTTGTCTTCCTTTTCCTTTCCCACTCACGGCCATCTCACCTTCCTCACTCTCGGCTTTTGCACCAAATTTCTCACTCTTGGTTTTAATAAAATTTTTCCACACAACCTGAGTATTAGAAGACTTACCTTGGACAGCAAGCTCACCTTTTCCCTCTTGATTGGATGGTAGTCCAATTGGAATTTCATTTGGGAAGACATCTCCAAATTCCTTCAAAAAAGAAATCATTGAACTTGGAAATTCAAGTTCTTCAAAGTTAGTTTGATCATTAAAATAATTTTCTTTATAAATGATGACCAGCAAAGGTTTCTTACACTCAATAACCTTATTAATATCCCCTAAACTCAAATAAAAGTTGCTACTTAACCTTTCTTTTCTTTCTTTTTCTTTTTTCCCCTTGGATTGGCTCTCATTGGCGGAAATTTTCAGTTTTTTTATGCTCTCGGGTTTGCTCTCTTTTCTCACCTCTCTCTCGGCTTTTTCTTGGTCTTTCCACTCAATATGAACCTTAGAACCCTTACCTTGGTCAGCAACCTCAATCTTACCTTCTTGAATGGATGGTGAAGCCGTTGGTGCCATGCTTGCTTTTTCCTTGAGCTTTTCGGCTTCTCTCCTTTGTTGCATTTGTAATTGGTCCTTGTAAACCTCTTTAGGAGATAATGGTTCCAGCTTGATCTTCTTCCCTTTAAACCTGAAAACAATACTATTTTCTCGACCAAAATGAGTAGCATCTTTATCAAATTGCCATGGTCTACCTAATAGTATATGTCCAGCAATCATAGGTACAATATCACATAAAACTACATCCTCATATCTACCTATATTAAATTTTACTTTGGCTTGTTTGTTTACTTTCATCTCACCACTATCATTAAGCCATTGTAATCTATAAGGTTCTGGATGTTTAATTGTTTTCAAACCTAATTTATCAACTACAAGATTACTTATCACATTAGTACAACTCCCACTATCTATAATCATGCTACAAATTTTACCTTGTATTTCGCAGCGAGTGTGGAAGATGTTTTCTCTTTGGATCTGCTCTTCATCTTTGTAGACAGCAAGTACTCTCCTTGAAACCAAGCTCAACTCGGCTTTAGATGTATCTACAGGTTCGGTTTCATCTTCATTACATTCCTCCTCTTGCTCGGTTTCAGCGCCACTTTCTTCACTTACGGATTCCAGCTCACCATCACCCTTTAATACCATGATTCTTCTATTTGGGCATTGGCTGGATATGTGTCCTCTTCCTTGGCACTTAAAACAAATTATTTCTCTAGATTTTTGAGGTTTAGGATCAGATTTTATCTCACCTCTAAGTGCTTGGACAGATTCGGTCTTGACCTCCCTTCTTGGCCGGTTGGTTGATTCTTCTCCTAATTTCGGCCTCAACTTGTTTTCATAAGTGGAATTGTTTTTCCAGCCACTTGAACTTGTCCTTCCACTGCTAGAAACTCCTCCAAACCGTGTACTAACACCCCTCCTCTTGAATTGGTTCTCAAGTTTAATGGCTACATGCAACATCTCCTCCAATTCCAAGTATTGTTGTAATTCAAGTTGGTTGGCAATGTCACGGTTTAACCCCCCAAGAAATCTTGCCATTGTTGCCTCTCTATCCTCCCTCATGTTTAACCTCATCATTAACATCTCCATCTCTTTGTAATAATCCTCCACGGACCTACTTCCTTGAGACAAAGATTGAAGCCTTTGATGCAGCAACCTTTGGTAATGGGATGGCACAAACCGCTTCCTCATGACTCCTTTCATTTGTCGCCATGTTGTAATTAAGTCTTCACCAACCCTCCTTCGGGTGCTTTGCTCATTTATCCACCATTGGAGTGCATAATGACCAAACTCCATTGCTGCCATCTTCACCTTCTTACCTTCCGAATAGTTGTGGCAGTCAAAAATCATCTCCATTTTCTCTTCCCACTCCAAATAAGCTTCAGGATCACTTTTACCCATAAAAGGTGGGATATTAACCTTGATATTTCCCAAATCTTCATCTGTAGCCTCCCTCCTATATCGCCCACGGCCAGCTCTATCTTGGACAGCAAAGGTTTCGTCCATACCTTCCTCAAAGTCACCGTCCAATGGCTCCTCATCAAATTCCTCTCTCGGCCTCTCACGACCTCCTCGTCCTCCATGGAATTCTTGCCTATTTCTTGTATTTGGCCTTCCTTGTGAGGCTTCTAATCTTCCCACTCTTTGGTTTACATGCTCAAATTGAGCACTCATCCGCTGTATTGATTCCAAAATAGTTCTCAAGTCCACTTGGTCTCCACTTCCGGTAGCTCGGTCATCGCCATGGAATGCTACGGACTCTTCCTCATTAATCCTCAAGGGTGGATCCCCTCTTCTTATTCTAGAATCTGCCATGTTAGTAAAATATTGCAAAAATAAAATAAATCCTCACAATATTCACTCCCTCACGTGTTTCACTCAAACAAGGTCTCGACACTCGTGTTTGCACACTAGTTTCGGCTTTTACCCTCTTTTAAGCTCACACACTCTTGCCTTTTTCCACTCAATGAATTATCTCAAAGTTCTAATTAAAACACCCACAAAACAGCAATTAGATCACT
Source organism: Ziziphus jujuba (assembly GCF_031755915.1). Lineage (NCBI taxonomy): Eukaryota > Viridiplantae > Streptophyta > Magnoliopsida > Rosales > Rhamnaceae > Ziziphus > Ziziphus jujuba. The sequence goes on along the minus strand of NC_083381.1, from coordinate 29,411,409 downwards.
AGTATGTTTTAATTAAACTTATCAACAAAACAGTAGCAAAAAGTAGGCAATACCGAAAGAATGCAACAAATCCTAATTTTTCGGCTTTCTAGACAAGAAAACACAAAATAATGGGAAAACGTTGGAATTTTTGAAAACTGCACCAGATGGTAGTAGATTATGAGTTCAAGAATAAAATTCCAGAAAAAGAAATTCAAATACGAACAAGAATCAAAGAGAACAAAATTATAGAAAAGTGTTGGTTGTTGTTCTTGTAATTCAAGCTTTGTATCAATTCCTTTATCTAATTTTAATCCAAATAATTTAAGCACCCAAAATCCAAATATCCAGCAGCAAAAATAATTCTCCAGCAACTCAAATATTGAATAAATAAAAAAAAAAACCAGCAGCTCCAACAAATTTCCAACAAACTGAAATATTTTTTTTTCTTCTTTTTTTTTGTTTTTTTTTTATTCAGCTTTACCTTCTTTTTTTTTTTTTTTTTTTTTTCACTCACAGAACATAAACAACTGCAGTAGCAAGAATAATTACCAAAATTGCAATTCCAACTCCAAAACAAACACCAAACCCGTGACCTCCAAATAAACAAAATGTGCAGTTTTTTTTTTTTTTTTAAATGTTGCCGCAAACTTTTTTTATTATTATTATTATTATTATTTTTTGAATATATGAATGCAAATTTCTAAGACTAAAACAGCAAAGGAAAATCAACAAAAACAAAAATTATCAAGAACAATGATAAAAGACAACCAACAAATTAGGAAACAAAAATACGATAAAACTAGGAAACCTAATTCAACTAGGAATGAAATATTTTTTTTTTTTTTTTATAAGATGCAGAACGTGTATGGGATGGATGCAACCTTAACCTAATGCTAAAATTGCAGAATAACACAAAACAAATAAAACAAATAAGGATAGATCAAACCTGAACAAAACTTAGCTCTGATACCAAATGATACGAACCTAGGACGACCTGCTCCTAAACCCGTATTATATTAGCCCGGATCTTTTATTAAGTTCAAGTTCTAATGGAATGGACCTCAACCCCTAACGAACCTATGGTTAGAAACCTTGGTATAATGTAGACGCCACAATAGGGGATGGAAAACCTATTGATAAGTCAAGCTAAAACAACCAATTCTCTAATGGTGTTTTAGGTGTTCTCAAAGAACAAAGAGATAATTAATCTCACAAGTATTTTCTTAATCAAATCAAAGTTTTAAAGTTATCTTATTAATGAAAAATAAGCCTTTAAATAGGCTTTGAAAGAAACAAAATAAACCCTAAAAACCCTAGGAAAAACCGGCCACTCAATGAAGAATTCTACCTTGGCCGAAACTTTCCTTTTCCTAATCTAATTTGGATTAATTAATTCCTTTATTTTGAATTAGGAATTAATTAATTTACAAAGAAAATAATAAAATAATAACTTTCCTAATCTTATTTGTCCAGAAAATAAATAAATAGAAACTAAAAATAATGGTAGTTTCCTAAAACAAAAAGTAGAATAAAATTAGGAAACTAAAATACTAGCTTTTTGACTACATTGACTTTGACCAATTCTTTGACCCAAGTAAGCTCCAAATCAGCTTCAATATGCGTTGTAGGATGCCAAATAAACTGAATATGAAGGCCCACACGTTGCCCATGCTTGGAAAAATAAGAAAAGGCTAATACAGTAAAATACAGTAAAGCCAGCAAGCAATACAGCAAATTCGGCCAAATTGTTGAAGCTGTCCGTACAAGCCCTTTTTGATTGCATTTGAGGCTGCTTTAACTTGATTCCATGACCTCTTAGGCATATGTATTGAACCCATAAAGCATTGGAACCATTTCATGCTCCCCGGACTCCAAAAATGTACTAAAACCGTCACCCGGGTCCGTATCGGCTTCCACCACTTGGATGCTTCGAATAGGCTTTGTATCTTCAAGTATGGACAAGCTCTGTTGAGATTGATTACCCTCTGTATAAATACTCCCAGGTTGCCCTTAAATCTCTTAATTTGAGCTTTTTTGATTGGCCTAGTCTTCATCCGTGTCGAGTCAGCACCCTAGCGGGTTATCGGTTGTGCGGCCTCGGGCGGAATCACATCACCTTCTCACCCCAACAAAGTGGTATCAGAGCAAGGCATATTTTTGTGAGATTTGTGAGGTTTTTGGGCTGGTTCGTTCCTTGAGAGTGAAGAGATACTTGAAAGCACAAATATATTTTCATATTCCTTCATACTAGAAAGCAACATTCACATGGCTTCTTCAAGTTTCTCAACTCCTTCTCCTCCTATCTTCAATGGGGAGAACTACAACATTTGGAGTATCAAGATGCAAGCCTACTTGAAAGCTTATGGTCTTTGGGAGGTCACCATAAATCCCCAAGAACCCGAGCCTTTGAGACAAGGGGCAACGGTCAACCAAATCAAGCACCATGAGGAGGAATTGGCTAAAGGTTTCAAGGCTCTCACCGCCATTCATTCTTGTATTAGTGATACCATTTTCACAAGGATAATGGCATGTGAGAGTGCCAAAGAAGCTTGGGACAAACTTCAAGATGAGTTCCAAGGGAGTGCAAGGACAAGGCAAATGCAAATCCTTAACCTAAGGAGGGAGTTTGAGACTATCAAGATGAAAGACAAAGAAACGGTTAAGGAGTTCACCACAAGGCTTCTTAATGTGGTGAATCAAATTAGGGTGCTAGGTGAAAGATTAAGTGACCAAAGGATTGTGGAGAAGGTGTTGGTCTCCTTGCCCGAGAGGTTTGAAGCTAAGATATCTTCATTGGAGGAGTCAAGGAACCTAAATGAAATTTCCTTGACCGAGTTGGTGAATGCCTTGCAAGCTACGGAGCAAAGGAGGAGGATTAGACATGAAGAATCAATGGAGGCTGCATTTGTGCTAATCAACATCAAAAGACACATAATCAAAAGAAGAACAAGCTTAGGGTCATAAAGGAGAAAGGTGAAACTAGCAAACCCGAGAAGAAGTCCTATGAACCTTGTCACCATTGCAAGAAGAAAGGTCATCATCCAAGAAGGTGTTGGTGGAGGCCGGATGCATTTTGCCATAAATGCCAACAAAAGGGTCATGTGGAGAGAGTATGCAAGGCAAACAAGAAAGATAAGCAACAAGCAAATGTTGCTAAAGATAATGCAAGTGATAGTGAATCCGAAGAGTTATTTGTTGCTACTTGTTTTAGTAGCATCAAGAATGATGAAGGATGGATCATTGATAGTGGAGCAACACACCATATGTCTCACAAGCATGAGTGGTTCAAAAACTTGGATAGGAGCAGCCACAACAAAGTCAAAATTGGAAATGGAGCCTTGATGGAAGTGAAAGGCAAAGGAGATGTGGTGATACACACCACCAAAGGTATCAAAACTATCCATGATGTTCTCTATGTACCTTCTTTATGTGAGAACTTACTTAGTGTAGGTCAAATGCTTGAGAACAAATATGCATTACACTTCTCAAACATGACATGCACTATAGTTGATCCACATGGAAATGAATTAATGTGTGTTGGAATGAAGAACAAGAATTTTAGGTTGAATATGGATGAAAATGGTGCATCGGTTGCATTGAACACCAAAGTTGAGAACACCTCTCAACTTTGGCATAAAAGACTAGGCCATGCTAGCTTTAAGTCATTGGTAGGCACACATGAACTTGTTAGAGACATGCCATTGGTGGTGAAGCAAGAACATGCGTGTGAAGTGTGTCAAAAAGGAAAGCATACTAGGCTAGCATTTCAATCTTGTTCTTGGAGATCAAAGGAGAAGTTAGGACTTATACATTCGGATATTTGTGGTCCTATGAGTGTTCCATCCTTAAATGGCAGCAAGTATTTCATAACTTTCATTGATGATTACTCAAGAATGTGTTGGGTGTATTTCCTTGAAAGAAAATCGCAAGATTTGGAGAAGTTTGTAGAATTTATGAAGTTAGTGCAAAATCAATCCGGTTGCACTATAAAGGTGTTAAGGACGGACAATGGTGGGGAATACACAAGTGAGGCTTTCAAACAACTTTGTAAGGATCATGGTATAGTTCATCAATTCACTACACCATACACACCACAACAAAATGGTGTATGTGAAAGGAAAAACCGTACCATCATGGAGATGGCTAGATGTTTGTTGTTTGAAAGTGGCTTGCCAAAGAAGTTTTGGGCCGAAGGAGTTAATACATCCATCTACATCCAAAATAGGCTTTACTCCAAGTCCTTGAGGAGTAAAACCCCATTTGAGCTTTGATTTGGATATAAGCCTTCTCTTGATCATCTAAGGGTATTTGGAAGCATTTGTTACATCCTAGTGCCACAAGAGAAGAGAGGAAAGCTTGATGAAAGGTCACAAGTTGGTGTTTTGGTTGGCTATAGTGATGTGACCAAGGGATATAGAGTGTATAACTTGGAAACCAAGAAACTTGTGATAAGTAGAGATGTGAAAGTTGATGAGGAAGCTAAATGGGTTTGTAGTAAGGAGGAGTTGGCTAGTATGGATGAAGACAATCGGCTTGAAGCTCATGATAATGATGAGGAACAAGGAAATGATGAAGGTGCTGCCCATGATGATGAATATGATGAGAATGAGCTAGAAATCTCCATAGGGGCTGATTTGGAGATTGGTGATGGTGTGAGAGGCACAAGACCTCTTAATGAGATTTATGAAAGGTGTAATGTGGCATTGAGTGATCCAATCAATGTCCATGAGGCTATGGCAAGAAAAGAGTGGAGACAAGCCATGCAAGATGAAATTGATGTGATAAACAAGAATGACACTTGGAGCTTGGTAACAAAACCGAAGGGAAAGAATGCTATTGGGGTGAAGTGGATCTTTAGGACCAAGTACAATCCGGATGGGTCCATAAATAAGCACAAGGCAAGGCTTGTTGTCAAAGGATATGCATAACAAGCCGGTGTGGATTATGGAGAGACTTTTGCACCGGTTGCAAGGATGGAAACCATAAGACTTCTCCTTGCAATTTCGTCACAAAAGTCTTGGAAAGTATATCACCTTGATGTGAAGTCAGCCTTCTTGAATGGAATATTGAAGGAAGAGGTCTATGTTATGCAACCCGAAGGTTTTGTGAAGAAAGGAAGTGAAGAGAAGGTATACAAGCTACACAAGGCCTTGTATGGCCTTAAACAAGCTCCTAGGGCATGGTATGCCAAGATAGATGGTTTTTTGACAAAGCATGGATTTAGGAGGAGTCCTAATGAGCCTACATTGTATATTAGGACTCATGGTTGCATGGTGTTGGTGTCTCTTTATGTTGATGACCTCCTAGTGACCGGTGGTAATGAGAAAGAAGTGAGCAACTTCAAAGGTGAGCTAGAATTGAACTTTGAGATGTCTAGCCTTGGAGAGATGAAATACTTTCTTGGAATTGAAGTTGTCCAATCATCCAAGGGCATCTTCATATCTCAAGAAAGCTATGTGAAGGAGTTGCTCAAGAAGTTTGACATGGAGGATTGTAATAGCGTTGCCACACCTATGAATGAAGGCACCAAGTTGGTGAAGGATGATGATTCTCCAAAGGTAAATCCTTCCATCTATAGAAGTTTAATTGGTAGCCTTTTATATGTATGCTCTACTAGATCGGATATCATGTTTAGTGTGGCTGTTTTGTCAAGATTTATGCATAGTCCATCACAAAATCATCTTAGTTGTGCAAAAAGAATCCTAAGGTATTTGAAAGGTACTAGTGATTTTGGTATATGGTACAAGGATGGCATGAATGAAGCTTTGCTTGGTTATAGTGATAGTGATTGGGCTGGTTCTTTGGATGATAGCAAGAGCACATCGGGCTACATTTACACTCTTGGAAATGGTCCTTTCTCATGGAATTCCAAGAAGCAACAAACCGTTGCACAAAGCACCGCGGAAGCCGAGTATATTGCTTGCTCAAGTTGTGCTAATCAAGGTGTTTGGCTTAGGAAATTATTGGAGGACTTGAGCTTGAAGCAAGAGGAAGCCACGGTAATATTGTGTGACAATACTTCAGCAATAGCAATTGCACAAAATCCAGTCCAACATGGGAGGACCAAGCATATACCGGTCAAGTATCATTCCTTAAGGGAATTTGAAGCAAGTGGTGAAGTGAAGTTGGAGTATGTGACTTCCGAGGAGAACTTGGCAGATATCTTCACCAAGCCATTGGGAAAGAAGAGATTTGAGATATTGAGAGGACTTCTCAATGTCTCATACAAAATTGCCAAGGAGGAGTGTTGAAGTGTGGCAATTTTGCCACTTGATGGTGCATGTCACCGGCTAGCATGCACACTTTGGTATCAAATCCTTTCCTTTTATGAGTTTATATTTTTTTGTATGTTTTTAATTGATTCAAGGTATATTTTTATAATGTTTTGTGCCTAAGTTATGTATGCAAAATTATAGGCAAAATTATGCACAAAAGAGTAGGAATGTTATGTTTGAAGTGCCTATGGTGCTGGATTCATAATTTCCAGCAACATAGTTCCACTATTTATCTTATATCTCAGGTTGCAAATGGAATTTTGGGCTGAAATTTTGAGGGATGTCTACAGACATATAGAGAAGACTATGGTTTAAATTGCAGGTCAAAATGACATGGGAAAGTCCATTTTCTATTCCAAACAGATTGCTGTATCTGATGGGCCCAGTATGCAGAATATGGGCCAGTTTTGGAGCTGTTTGGCCCATGATCCGGTTCCAAAACTTTCCTAGCTCTTGGAACAATATTTATTGATGACCAAGGATGCTTCAAACCAAGTTTTATAAGCAGATACAAAGGGGAACTAAGTAGGTGAAGCTAGTTTGGTTGTTTACCCAAACTAGTTAAACAATAGGAACTTAGTTCAAACCATGTGCCACTTTTTACTATATTTGGAATAGACATGTTGCAGCTGGTTTTTGACTCTTTTGTGTATGAAAAGTTAGGTGTTGACCATTTTACTTTTTAAATTTCAAATATTTTGCTCATTTTGTAAGCTCACATGCTTGGCATGTGTGAACTAGTTGTAATTTCAAGCTTATATAGTAAAATGAATGAAATGGCTACACATCCAAGCCTCATTTTCAAAAGCCAACGTGTTCCTCTTCTTCTTATCTCTTCTTCAACACCTTAGAACACTTTAGGAACCCTAAAAACCAGAAAACACCATAACCAAAACCTAAAAACACAACTCACACACAACCATTCCCAAGAGCATCACCAAAAGCTTGCTTGTTGCTAACACTTCAAGCTAGCTTGCTCTTGGTCATAACCTTCTCACCCCAACATCGGTTAATAGTTTTCCCTCTGTTTTTTGAACCTACCATGAAGCTTTGTGAGTTAATGTATAATTTTTAATCAGCTATTATATATATATATATATAAAATACTATATTATGTTAAATTTAAATATTATCTATTTTTGATCAAATTATATGGTGGACATGTGTGTGGTACGTGTTCTACATATGTGGTCTACTCTTTTCATCCTTTCCTACGTGGTTAAAAATTGAGGCCTACTTTTAAGTATAGAAGGCAAAAGCTAATTGGTGCAAGTCAATAAAACATGGTTCCGACTAATTGCTAAAGGCAAGGGCCAACTGGTTGAAGTCAATAAAACGTGGTTCTCGACTAATTGCTAAAGGGAAGGGAGAACTAATTAATAAATTAAATAAATGTTCAAAAAAATTAATAATTTTGCTAATTAAATAAAAATATTTTTCACAAATAGAGATCAACTAATTAACCAACTAAGCAACACTCTTCTTTACAATTATATGTAGGATTCTTTCCATTAGAGTAAACTTCTTTGTATGGTAAAATTCTCTATTGATTCTTTTTTATTCATTCGTTGATTGAGTGATGATTAATGTAAATTTGATCAAGCCTAATTGATCTTTTCCTTTATTAATATATATTATATAGTTTGTAAAATTATTTCTCAAAATAGTATAAGATTCTTTCTAAATTAAAAAGTATTCATTTATCGATAAATTAATAAATTATTCATTTATCAATAAATAAATAACCCTTTAATTGAATAATTTTTTTATAATACCATGCATATTTATTTATAAAAGTTTTACTGTAGTATTTTAATCATTTAAATCAGATTGGACATTTTACAAACTAAAAGTTGAAAATGTAATTTTCCTATACGAATGTGATCCACAATGATGCCCAGCTTGGATGACTTCTAACTTATAATATGAGACAACTTCTTTCTATCAAACTTCGTTTTCTGTATTGGCCATTAAGAAAAAATGACCATAAAAAGAAAAACTTCTTTTCCTCTGTGTCCTCCAAACTGTTGACCGACTTCTCTTAGATATTTTTCCCGAAAAAATTATGAATGCGAATCCCCTGTTCACTTGTAAAATAACAATAATGATAATATTTAAGTAAAAATGAGCAGCATCAAAGATCATACACAGCTATATTAATGGTTATGAGTGTCTGATTACAAGTAATTAAATGTTCATCTCCACCATAATATGAGAGTGTACATCTATAATAACAAAACTACTTATTCAATAATACTAAAGAAATCAAATTGATTGTCACATAATCAAGATAATATATCATTATTTTATTGATTTATATTAAATTTGATTTATTCATCTTTAAAATAAATTAAATTTTCTCCCAATAAAACTGGATAAACTACTTGGTGCACTACTGTATCTCATATATATAATTGCTTGCTTCTAGTTTTCTATGTATTTAAATAGTACATTAGAGCTCCCAATAGTACACAAGTAAATCAGCCAAGCTGAAATTCACATGTAATAAACGACAAATCATTTGATCTTTTCTACAATTCTCTGTACAACGAAAGAATTTGCATTAATGTTTATATCTATATATACTAGATGAGTAGAAGCTCACCACCAGTACAATTTTCTGATGGCTTGGTTTTCATTGCTACCATTGCTACTCTTTCTCTTTCTTTCATTGTGTTTGTCAACATTTTCATCTTCATTAAAAATATTAATCCTTCTCCATCATGTCATCCTTACGAGAGATCTGCTCTTCTCCAATTCAAGAACTCATTTTCTGTTAATACATCTCTTTATGGAGGATGTTATGGTAATATTGTTGCGCTGATAGTGTCTTGGGTGAATGGCACAAAACAGGCAGATTGTTGTGCATGGCGTTGAGTCACATCTAATAAGACAACGGGTCATTTGATTGGTAAGTTCGAGGTTCTCCAATTCCGTACGAATTTGGTAAGTTCTCCCAGCTAGAGTTACTTCAATTGTCTCATTCTAATTTTTCAAGGCATGTACCACGAGAGATCTCCTACTTATCCAAATTGGTTATACTTGTCTTTTATTTTAATAATCAGTTGAGAGTAGACACTTTGACCTTGAAAAGAACTGCGACAAACCTTACCAACCTTGAAGAATTTTATATGGATCAAGTTGATATGTTCTCCATTTCCCCTTTTCTCTTGGTGAATTTGTCTTCTTCATTGGTAGTTCTCTCTCTCAATGATTGCGATCTTAGTGGGAACTTACCTGTAGATTACATTTTCCATCTACCAAAACTTGAAACAATTGATTTAGGTGATAATAAAAATCTCACCGATTCCTTATTGCCTAAATCTAATTGCAGTTGTAGTAGACTAGTATTCACTCACTTAGATCTTTCTATGTCTGAAGTCTCAATAGATTTACCTTATCTAATTCAAAATTTCAAGTTTTTGGGATCTTTATTTTTCCATGGTTGTAAAATCCTAGGTGTAACACCCCATCCTGAAGTACATCGAAAATTTCTCAAATTTGACCAAGGTTGATCGGGTTTGACCATCGTTGACCGAGAAGGGATCAAATGTTGACTTTTTGCTCCTGATAGAATTTCACATTGACCAAGGTACCGTTATGAAGTACACGTTGGCACGAGTTCATAGACTAGTAGTAAGTTGAAAATGGAGCTACGGTTTGAAAGTTATGAGCAAAACAAGTTAAGGTCCAAACTGTCCAAGGGATGCCGGAGTTAACTTTTTGTTCATGCAAAGTTGAGTTTTGACTCATGTATGGTTGTGAAGTACTCATTGATATGAGTTCATAGATTAGTGGTACGTCCGATTTGGACATGTGGTTTGAAAGTTATGGACCTGTAGAGTTTTTCAAATACAGTATTATTTTAATATTATTTTTAAATATGTGAACAGTGTGCCACGTGTGACTTAATAAAGGGTTCTATGAGTCACAATGAGGAGATGCCACATGTCAACAATATTAAATACTATATTATCTTAATATTATTTATTTATTTTATTATTATTATTAAAAAAAAATTTATTTTTTCCCTCTCGTGGGAAACACCCACGAAAAATGGCTTTCTTTTTTTCTTTTCTTTTTTTCTTCTTCTTCTTCCTTCTCCCTTCTTCCTTCCTTCTCCCTCTTGGCTCCACCCCGTTTCTCTTTCTTTTCAACCATATGAAGCCACACGCACCTGATGGGGAGGAAGAGGGGGAAGATTCTGGCCAGCAGCCAGAAAATGGTGGCTAACCGTCGCCGGATGCGGCCGGATCGGGCTTCTTTGCTGGTGATGGCAAGATTGGCTCCGTCGGTGATCTGGACACCACCCGGCCAAATTGATACTGCTTTCCACCTATTTTGGATATCCTGAGCTCGCTTTTAAGGTCCATTCAGCTCAATTCCCTGTCGTTTGAGAGATACAACAAGTTGAAGTTTGGCCGAAACTTCCAGTCCATTCTACCGGTCCCTGCCGATCAAATTGGGTCCAATGAAGGTCGGTAATGTGATCCTCGTTTCCTTAGCTTTCCATAGGCACCTTATTTGTGAATTTTAGACAATGTTTGTGTTAAACCTCCCGGGTACTGGGTATTATTTGAGTTGTGTAATATTGTTATTCTAGAAGCACGTGTGCATCGTGGAATTTGTCCCATGGAAGATCTTGGGTTAATTGCGTGCTCGAGGTGAGTGACCCACCTTCAAAATTAATTTCGGGTGTTAAATTATATTAATTTTGTGATAATTAAATATTTGGATTTAATAATTATGTGTTAAATATTTAGCAAAATTATATTTGAAATTTTGATGGCACGATTTGAATAAATTGAAATGTATATGTGCATTAAATCATATTTTGATTTTGATAAATTATGGAAATTCATTTTATGAAAATTTGATATTTAAAGAAATTATGATTTTTAACATTATTGATTTATTGTTGAGATTATCATGAGTTTATTTCAAGCAATAAAAATGCATTTATATGGATTTATGAATTTTGGAAATTTTATGGGATTTTAATGAAATTATGCCTATCCTGAATTTTAAGGATTTAACGATATTATTTTAAAAATTATGCTTACGAATTTGAATATTATGGATTGGAAAATTGATGCATTTGAAAGTTGATGGATTTGAAATCGATGGAAACTGTGCGATGGATTTATGACGATGATTTATAAAGGAATTGTGGAAAATTTACAGATTTAATTAGATGGAATAAACCCGATGGTATTATGAGGATTTGAGATTTGAAAATAAAAATATTGATTTTATGATTTTTAGATGTACCATACACGTACTGGTATTCTTTATACATGGATATGATTAGCACGCAGGTGAATATGATGAGTGCGCAGGTAGGTGTGAGTAGCACATAGGTGATTATGGGGTTGTCCTGTGGTTGCCATCGGATGAGGGTAGACCGCCCCTCCATGGCCGGGACGCCTGTTTGCAGCGGCGTGGTGGGACGCCATGCGACTGTATGCCGATTTCTTTCTTTAATCTCCTGTCTAGTGGTACCTTGGGACGCTGGATACCGTTGGCGCCACTGGTATATAGTGGGTGCATCAAGTGGTTTTCAGAACATGGATTTCAAAATAAATATTTTGAAATTGTATTTAAATTAAGAATATATTTAATGTTGTTTTTATTAATTATTTCAAATGGAGGTTTTAATTTGATTTAATTTGTTCCTTTGCTTAATTATTCAATAAATTGATTTATTTTAATTATTTAATTATTTCATGAATTGTTTTAATGTGAGTTTTATTAATATTTCGGTATTAATTATTATGACATGCATTAATTATTTAATAATTCTTATAAGTTATTTTATTTCAATTTATTGCATTATAAATTTGGATTACTTAAATTTTTATTAAATTAATTATTCTTTGATTTTTGGAGCCTAAAAGACTGGGTTTTGCGAAAAGGTTTTAAAAGGGGAATCTTCCAACAGAATGAACGGTGAGGGTTTTGAGAGAAAATATTATTTTCAATTAATTATTATTTATTTACTTATTTATTCTTAATTAATCAAATGCGCTATAATTATTGTTACTATTATAATGGTACAGTAGATAGGGTCACTTACTAAGATGATTAGCATCTCATATTTCTAAATTCCGTTCCCCTAGGTACAAGGATTGGGAGATGTTGATCGTCCGGGGCGAGCCCGACGTCTCATGTAACACCCTGTCCCCAAGTACGTCAAAAATTTTGGAAAATTTGACCAAGGTTGACCGGGTTTCACCGTCGTTGATCGAGAAGGGGTCAAATGTTGACTTTTTACTCCTGATGGAATTTCACATTGACCAATGTACCATTAAAAAGTACACATTGTCACGGGTTCGTAGACTAGTAGCACGTTGAAAACAGAGCTACGGTTTGAAAGTTATGAGTAAAACAAGTTGAGGTCCAAACTGTCCAAGGAGTGCCAGAGTTGACTTTTTGTTCATGCAAAGTTGATCTTTGACTCATGCATGGTTGTAAAGTACTCATCGATACGAGTCCATAGACTGGTGGCACGTTCGATTTGGACATGTGGTTTGAAAGTTATGGACCTGTAGAATTTTTTAAATACCGTAATATTTTAACAGTGTGTGCCATGTGTCGCAATTTCAGCCAATCCCATGAGTGAACAGTGTCATCCATGGGTGGCTTTTATTTTGGCAAAACACGAGCGCCGGGGAGGGGAGAGAGAAAGAAGAGAGAGAGAGCTAGAGAGAGAAGCCAACTGGCCACCGCCGTTCACCCACTTTCGGCCACCTGAAAATCGACCGACCAGCCAAAAATCATGGCCAACCGACTGCCAGCGCGCCCGGATCGAGGCTTTTTTGGGCGGTGGCGTCGATTCCTTCAAACCCATATTTCTCCCTACTCCGGCCACCATTTGCCTCACCGCCGGTCCCATTGAGTTACCCATCACCAGATCTATCTTTCCACCAAAAAATCACGGCCAGTGGCCACTAGACTCGCCACCGGCAATGGCGGATTCAGAAAATTGAATTTTCGGCGAGTTTCCAGTTGCACCGCCCCTCCTTTCCCACTAATTCCGACCCTCTCAACCCCAATCCGGTGTCCACTTTCCTCAATTTAAGACAGATTGTGAGAATCGAAGGCCTAAAATCCGTGAGCTTTTCGGTGAGATTCCGGCCACCTTGGGTCCCATCTCCGGGAGGCAAGCCTCAATCCGTGATCCTTGATCCATAAGCTTCGTTTCGGTATATTATTCGCAAGTTTTGGTTAACGTTTGTGTTAAACCCCCCGGGTACCGGGTATTATTTACCCGAATAAAATATTAGTTCATTTGAGATGTGTAATATTGTTGTTCTAAGAGCACGTGTACGTCATGGAATTGATCCCATGGAGGATCTTGGATTAATTGCGTGCTTGAGGTGAGTGACCCACCTTCAAAATTATTTTAGGATGTTAAAATATATATATTTGTGTTAATTGGTTATTTGAAAATATGTTTGATATGTTGAATATTTAGTAAATTTATATTTGGAATTTTGATGCCAAAATTGAATGGAATTAAATATTTGGGCATTATAAAATATTTTGGTTCTAAGGAATTTGAGATTTTGGTAAATTTTATCAAATTTTATTGTTGAAATATTTCATAATTAAATATTCCATAAATAATGTTTTATGTATTAGATATTAAGAGAATTTCCATATAAATTGTATTACTAATTTATAATGTTTTTAATATATGTTTTGGTGCCAAAAGAATATATTTGGAAATATAAAGAAATTGTAGTTTGATTTATTTTAATTATTGCTATGATTATTAGTTTTAAAAATTGTTTTGGGGTATAATATAATATATATGTGTTCTAATAATTTGGCTTATATACCATTTGATTGAATGTTGGGATTATGCATATAAAAATATTTCCCTTATTAAATATGAGTTGTCATTTTACGTAAGGTTTGACAATGTATTAAATGGTTTTATATTCTAATGGGTTCATAAGTGAACTTGGAGTAGTTAAATATTTTGGTATTTAAATTGGGGTTTTAAATCATTTCGGAAATGATTTATTTGAGAAGCAGATGGAAAATTTTATGATTTTAAGCATGATCAAATATTTTATAATTTTATGTGTTTAAAATTGGTCTATGGTGAATATATTTCACTGTGGTATTTCTGATTTTCGTATGAAATGACGATTTTGAAAATTTTGAAATATTTAAACAAGCGGTTGAACTTGACAATTAAATTATGATTATGATACAGTAGGATACTATATCGGATATCTTGAATTGATGTACCATATAGTACCAGAGTTTGATTCAGTATTATATTACAGCGTGCTGGGTTTACCACAGTGCCGTGAGGTTAGTTTCATCCAACGGTTATCTATTATTACCACGGACTGTGAGGTCGGGTTTATCCGACGGTTTATTATTATTGCCATGGTGCCGTGAGGTTGGTATAATCCAATGGTTTATTGTTGCCACGGACCGTGAGGTTGGGTACGTTCCGATGGTTATTTATTATTTCCACAACACCATTCATATATTGAGGGTTGTGAGGTGGGTGTATCCCACGGTTTACAGATTGGTATATCGTATGGTACATTGTATATGTTTGTATATATCGTTGATTTACAAATATTATGGTGATTTCTGCATTTTCATATTTATTTGGAGGAACTGTATTTATTATAGTGTATGCTCAGATGTTTATATCTTGATTTAAGACATTTCATAACATTACAATGATCGTTCATTCATACTTTTGAGCGTCGGTTTTCATGATATTAATTGGGGTACAAGTTTGGGTTTTTGTGAAATGAATTTTTAAAAAGGGAAACTTTTTCAACGGAATGATTGGTGAGGGTTTTAAGAGAAAATATTATTTTCAATTAATTATTATTTATTTATTTATTTATTCTTAATTAATTAAGTGTAATATATTTATTATTACTGTTATAATTGTACAGTAGATAGGGTCATTCACTGAGATGATTATCATCTCATATTTATAAATTTTGTTCCCCTAGGTACAAGGTTTGGGAGACGTTGATCGTCCGGGGCAAGCCCAACGTCTCAGTTCATTGCCAAGAGTCCAAGAAACATTTCCTCCCTTTTTCCTCTTCATCTGTATTGCTTCCTTATCTAACATTGAATCAATTTCATATTTACTTGCATAATGCTCAGTATACTGTATTGGACACATTTTATTAAATACTGCATTAATTCCTTATTATTATTTTGGAGTGCTGCAAATTATGGAATTATATTGTAGTAATGTGGGAGGAATAAGGTGGTGTATATAGAAGTATGTTTTCAGTGCAGGAAATTTGTAACACCCCGTCCTGAACCATGTCGGAAATTTTTGCACGTTGACCGAGGTGACCGTTGACTTTGACTTTGACCGTTGATCGAAGGGGTCAAAAGTTGACTTTTTGACCCGTTGGAATTCTAGGTTGACTGAGGTACTGTTACGAAGTACACGTTGGCACGAGTTCGTAGACTGGTAGCACGTTGAAAATGGAGCTACGGTTTGAAAGTTTTGAGCAAAACGAGTTGAGGTCCAAACTGTCCAAGGAGTGCCGGAGTTGACTTTTTATTCATGCAAGGTTGAGCTTTGACTCATTCATGGTTGTGAAGTGCTCGTCGATACGAGTCCGTAGACTAGCGGCACGTCCGATTTGGACATGTGGTTTGAAAGTTATGGACCTGTAAAGTTTTTCAAATACTGTATTATTTTAATATTATTTTTACATGCATAACGATGTGCCACGTGTGACTCAATGAAGGTGGCCATGTGTCACCATGGTGAAATGTCACATGTCAACCATGTTTAAAAATCAAATTATTTTTATTATTATTTGAAATAATAATATTATTATTAATGTTATTTCTTTTCCTTTTTCTTTTTCTTTTTCTTTTTCTTTTTCTTTTCTTTTCCCCACGTGGGAAAACACCATTTCTTTCTTTTTTTCTTTTTCTTTTCTTTTTTCCTTTTTTTCCTTCTTCTTCCCCGAGCACCAAAACACGCACAGTTGTTTTTTTTTTTTTCTCCCACCGGCCGTCTCTCTCTCTCTCACCGTGTTTTCTTTTTCCGGCCACCCATACAGTACACGCACCGGCCAGTGACGTGCGGAAGGAGGAGGCGAGCTCGGCCGCCAATTTTCAAGGTGACCGGCCGCCGGACGCCCACCGATCGGGCCGGAGAAGCCGCCGGCCGGCAAAATTTCTCTCTCCTCTTTTCTTGTGTTTTCCAGCCAGCCCAATCCGAATTAAGCCTCCTCTCCCCCTATTTTGGGTCCTCTCAGTTCAAAAATGGCCTCCAATCCCAAAAATTTGAAGCGGTTTGTGAGATACGAGGGATTGAAAACCGGCCGAAACTTTCCGGCCACCTCCGGCGGAATTGGGGTCGATGGAGACCGGATTTGTGATCCTCGTTCCACGAGCTTCGATTCGGTATATCATTCGACTATTTTGGTTAACGTTTGCGTTTAAGCCCCCGGATACCAGGTATTAATTACCCGAATAAAATATTAATTTATTTGACTGTCTGTGAATTTTGTTCTAGGAGCACCGGTGAGTCGTGAAATTGATCCCATGGTGGATCGTAGGTTAATTGCGTGCTCCAGGTGAGTGACCCACCTTCAAATTAATTTTGGGAATTTAATTGGTGAATATATTATGTGTGATTTAAATATTTGGAATTTAAATTTCTATATGCCAAATATTTATTTGATTTATTGTGGAATTATTTGTGAATTTATCGGATTTAAGAAATGTGCATTTCACCAATTTATGCCATGTGAAATTATTCTATGGTTTTTTGCGAATTTTGAAATTCGGGTGGTTTTAATGTTAAATTGGGCATGATTTGATTTTCAAATATTTCAAAGAAAATATTTGGTTATGTTGGTGATTTCAATTTTTATAAAATATGCCCATGGAATATTATGAGATTTAATTATTATATTTCAAGAATTATTTATGCTTGGGAAAATGTGAATATTTGAATTGATGGATTTGGGAGTTGGTGGATTTGAAAATCATGGAATTTATGGCATTGATTATAAAGAAATTGTGGAGAATTTCCCTGGTTCAAGCGGATGGAAAATACCCGCTATATTTGTGCAAAAATGTGGAATTTATTATATAATTTAAATTTGTGAATTTTATGATTTTTAGATGCACCATGCACGTACTGGTGTTCTGTTTATATGTGATATGGTTAGTGTGCACACGGTTATGATTAGCGCGCAGGTGGGTGTGAGTAGCGCGCGGTTGATATTATGAGGTTGTCCTGTGGTTGCCATCGGATGAGGGTAGGCCACCCCCCTTGGCCGGGACACCAGGTTAGCAGCGGCGCAGTGGGACACCACGCGACCGTATGCCGGTTTCTTTCTATAACCTCCTGTCTGGCGGTACCTTGGGACGCTGGGTACTGTTGGCGCCACTGGTATATAGTGGGTGCATCAAATGATTTTCAGAACTGGGTTTTAAAAAATAAAACGTTTTGAAACTATATTGGAATTAAAAATATAATTATTACTGTTCTGGTATTTATTTGGTTGGGGATCTTAAATTGGTTTAATTTTCTCTTTACTTAATTATTCAATAAATTAATTTCCTTTAAATTAAAATTGTCGGATGCTTGACTTATTATATTCTATATGATATTTAGTGAATTAATTGATGTGTTGGTGTTCGGGGAATACGAACAAAGGGTTTTGTGAAAATGTTTTAAAAGGGAAACTTTTCCAACTGAGAGAATTGTAAGGGTTTTGAGAGAAATTATTATTTCCAATTAATTATTATCTATCTACTTATTACCGTGGTATTATATTGTATAGAAGATAGGGTCACTCACCGAGATGATTAGCATCTCACACTCTTAAATTTCGTTCCCCTAGGTTCAGGTTGGAGACGTTGATTGTCCGGGGCGAGTTCAACGTCTCAGTTCGTTGCCGAAGGTTCAAGAAGTATTTCTTCTCTTTTTCCTCTCTATCTTGTATTACATTCTTATCTGTCATTTTATAAATTCCACATTATCTGTATAATGCTCTGTATACTGTATTGGATGTATAGTTGTTTTTATGCACTGGGTTGCTGCTGTTGTTTCTTTTGAAGTGCTGCAATTTGTGGAACCAATTTGTAGTCTGTGGGAGGAATAAGGGGATTTTTTTAGAAGTGTGTTTTCAGTGCAGGTAATTTGTGGTAAGTAAATCCCTTAGGGGAGGCTCTGCCGGATTTTCCGTTGGAGGGTCCGGTAGGGTTTCCCTGGGATCAGGGCTTGTCTAGGGTTCCGGAGGAGGAATTTTGGACGGGTCCTGACAAAATTTGTGGTAAGTCTAACCCTTAGGGGAGGTTCTGCCGGATTTTCAATTGCAAGGTCCGGTAGGGTTTTCCTGGGATCAGGGCTTTTCTAGGGTTCTGGTGAGGAATTTTGGACGGGTCATGACATCTTAGTTCATTGTCGAAAATCCAAGAAGCATTTCCTTCCTTTTTCCTCTCCATCTTGTATTGCTTTATCTGATATTGTATTAATTCCATATTTATTTGTATAATGCTCTGTATACTGTATTGGACACATTTTATTAAATACTGGATTAATTCCCTGTTATTAATTTGAAGTGTTGCAAATTGTGGAATTAAATTGTAGTAATGTGGGAGGAATAAGGTGGTGTATATAGAAGTGCGTTTTCAGTGCAGGAAAATTTGTGGTAAGTCCAAGCCTTAGGGGAGGTTCTGCCGAATTTTCCATTGGAAGATCCGATAGGGTTTCCTTCATATCAAAGCTTGTCTAGGGTTCCGGTGAGGAATTTTGGACGGGTCCTGACACTAGGATGGAATAATAATCCCACTTTGCTTGGTAACCTCACACAAATCACAAGATTAGATCTCTCTTCCAACAATTTACGTGGTCAAATCCCATGGTCATCTCTAAATTTTCTAAAGTACCTCGAAACTTTAGTTTTGTCAAACAACAACTTTACTGGCCAACTTCCTTAAATTTCTAATTATAACTCAATCCAAATTTCATATAATTTTACATCCGGTCTAAATCCTCGCTGATGGAAGTTAAAATATCTCTCTTTATCTGATAACCTACTTAATGGGACAATTCCTGATTGGCTATATTATTCCTTGGAGAATCTTGATCTAAGTAATAACAAACTCCATGGATCCATTCCGGTATCAATCTTTCAACAAGTGAATCTCACTTTCCTAAATCTCTCCTCAAATACCTTCACGGGTGATGTTGGGTTATATGACTTCTCAAAGTTAAAAAGTCTGTCCATCTTCTCAATCTTAAACAATCAATTGAGTGGAGAGATATCATCTTCCATTTGTAATCTTGCTTCCCTTTCAATCCTCGATTTATCTAACAGTTCTCTCGATGGGACCATTCATCTATGTATTGGAAATTTTAATGTCAATTTGTTAGTGTTCAATCTGGGAATGACTAAGTTGCATGGCATAATTCCTCTACCATTTGCAAATGGAAATTCCTTGAGGAATCTCAACTTTAATGGAAATAAACTTGGTGGAGTTTTGCCACAATATTTGCTCATATGTGAAAGTTGGAAGTTTTAGATGTTGGAAATAACAAGATAAATGACACATTTCCCCTACTGGTTGGAATCTCTACCATTGCTTCAAGTTCTTATCTTGAGATCTAACATATTTCATGGTTCCATACATAATTTCAAAATTACATTTCCTTTCCAAAAGTTGCGAATCATGGACCTTTCTGACAATGAATTCAGTGGTAATTTTCACACAAAATATTTTGAGAATTTTATAGCCATGATCGACGCAGATTCAGACCAATTGAAGACCATTATCAAGATTTTGTCATTGTGGTCATGAAGGGCTTCTTTATTGAATTAGTAAAAATTCAAACAATTTTTACAACCATAGATTTGTCAAAGAACAAATTTGAAGGAGAAATTCCAAGATTAGTTAGGAAGCTAAAGTCATTAAAAGGGCTTAGCTTTTCACATAATAAGTTGACTGGTTCTATTCCACTAACATTTGGAAATTTGAGTAACATTGAACGGTTAAACCTCTCCTCAAATGAGCTTGTTGGTGAGATTCCTCAGCAGTTGACAAGTATGATATCTCTTTTGGTTCTAAACCTATCAACAAATAGATTGGTTGGTCCCGTACCTGGTGGCAAACAATTCAACACATTCAAGAACAATTCATACAATGAAAACTTGGGATTATGTGTATTTCCACTGTAAAAAATGTGTGGGAATAACAGTGAGACGTGACCATCACCATCCCTAAACCTCCAAAAAGAAGCTGGTTGGAAGGAAACATATGGCTTTGGGTGGAAGATCATCTTGATGGGCTATGGATGTGGAGTGGTAATTGGAGTATCAATGGGATATATAGTGTTTTGAAATGAGAAAGTTACTTTGTTTTTTATAAAGTTTGGATTCAAATGGAATCCTCATTCTTTGTACATTTGGTCCAAGCAAACACAGGATTGGCGATTCCAATGATGTGGTCATTCTATTTCCCCTCCATTCCACTAACTAAACACCACTTAAGGGCGAATGACAAAAAAATTTACTATTATTATTATTTTGTTAATTTTCTGCTCTATTTGTATAAATGGCTGTCGTAATTAGGTATGAAAAAGTTTAAATCCTAGTATTAATCAGGTTGCTAATCGAATATGACTACAATGACTAAGCGGGCTTTCTTCGCTCTTCTTAACGAATTTTAATTTTTCCTTTGAATTTTCTTTGTATTTTTGGGCATGATCCTAGTAGTATTATTGAAAATATTGGTTCAATTTTATGTTATTAAAAGTTTGTTGGTTATTCGCATAGATATATGGCAGCTAGTTCTACGATTAAATTTGAGTAACTTCTGACTCATGTATAGTTTGTGAAGGCTTAAAGGCTAATTGGTGGAAGTCTATAAAAAGCAGTTCTCTATAATGACAAGGAAAAATGCTTATATGAAATCAGTACATATATAGAGGACATAGTGTCATAAGCCATTAATAATGGAGGACTCAACAATTATATTATGAAGTCGAGAAATTTTATTTTGATGTTGCTCATGACTTATAGATTGTTCGGTTTATGTAATCACATGATTTACCCGTTACATGTTAATTGTAACTTCTTAAAGGGAAGAAAACCTTGCAAATACTATATATTTGTGGATTTAATCTTCCAAAATGCAGGTGATTTGATGCAAACATATGGCTTGAAGGACAATCATCGTAATGCGCAATGGATGTGGAATCATAATTGGAGTATCAATGGGACATATTATGTTTTCTAATAAAAAAGATGTTCTATTTCTGACAAGGAATCATGTTTATACATTGTTCGTAGCACAATAAATTTAAGGGATATTGGTAGCTATGCACCCTGAATTTTATTGGGGTTGACACATTGCACCCTAAAATTTTTTTCCTGGCATTATGCACCCCAAACTTCTTTTTCCCTTGCACCGTTGGTTCTTCTGTCAAAAATGCTTAACACAATCATCACATGTTGCACATGTGATCATCAAGTAATGGTAAATCAGGTCATTTTGTTGTTCTCAGATTAGAAATTAAGGCTTAAAAAATGGAGTTTTAGCCCCAATTTTGAAAGAGATATTGCATTTTGAAATGCTTCCATTTTTCTCTTCCCTAAAAAAAAGAGTAGGAATTGTGAAGAGACAGCCATGGAAGGATACAATCGGAATGGTATATTTGCTTATAGGGCATTTCTTGAGCTTCGGTTCCCAATTCGAAAGCATCTTTGCACACGGCATAGTGCAATTCATTCGAGACATGAGAATCGTCGATCTTAATCGTCAACATTGACTAGATCATAGTTTTGGATGCCGATGGCTACTCGCACCATCTGATACCATTGATTTCAATCTGAGAAAGCTGCTCTAAAAGCCGATCAAATCCAGACCCGAGTAGAACCTCCGACATGCTCGGTGGCAAAGGTCTCAAACCCGATGCAACACTATTGTCGTAATAGAGCTTTAACCCAATCCCTTTGAACCACCATCGCATTAGCTCCATCTGACGATGATCCGTGAAGCATGATCACTGGGTTGAAAGGAGAACGGTCGCTGCCATGTCTTTCGGATGAACAGAGCTTCCTTTTCCATTCCACAAACCATCAAAACCAGAATTTACAATTTAAAAAAAAAAGATTTATTGGATGGATTTTCAAGAAGTCTTCTCTACAAAAAGAAAAATCATCTTCATACGAATAAGAAAGAGAAAAAAAGGGGATAAGGGTGGTGTTTGGAGACAAGAAAATGAAGAAATTAGGACTTTCTTGGAAAAAAAGTTGGACAAAGCTCTAAGAAACTTTTCTTTTTATTTATTTTTTTTAATTTGTATGAGAGACGTCAAATTTTCCATTGGGAAAGGGATTTTGAAGGAACCTAAGAGAAGTAAAATGACCTAATCTACCCTCACTTGATGATTCCATTAAGCATTTTTGACAGGAGAAACAACACTGCAAGGGAAAAAGAAGCTTGGGGTGCATAATTCCAGAAAAAACAATTTAGGGTACAATGTGTCAACCCCGATAAAGTTTGGGGCGCATATCTGCCAATATTCCTAAATTTAAAGATGTTGTTTTTGTGACTCTAAATTAATGGTGAACATGAAGAGTTGATGGGGTGATGTTAGGTGATGAAATGAAGAGGAAGAAAGCAAGAGAAGAGGAAAAAAAAAAACCAAAATTATAATTGTGCCCCTCTTTAATGAGATGTTAGCAATGATATGTTAGCCTAGGAATTTGAGCCAGAACATATGAAGGGGCTTTTCTACTGGTTTTAGAGAGAGAAATAGTGGGTTCTTCAAAATCCCATCAATGGTGCCATGCTCTTGGTGATTAGGATTGTAATCTCTTCAAGATAATGTGAATCATCATCTCCTTACTTGCCCGTGGACGTAGATCACAACGATCGAACCATGTGAAAACATTTGTGTGTTTTTCTCTCTTTTTCCTCTTATATTTATGTGCTTCTCTCTTTCTCTCTTTAGATTTTTCACATGGGTTTGTTCTGAGATCTTCTATTTCATCTATATTTGCTTGTTTGTGGACTTTTGTGGGTTGTGTGCTGCTTGTAGATATATATATTGCTTGCTATACACAGGCTGAATCTCTACAAATTGGTATCAGAGCCTAGGTTGGTGAAAATTGAGGGATTGGATGTCAGGACCCGTCCAGAATTCCTCCCCGGAACCCTAGACAAGCCTTGATCCCAGGGAAATACCACCGAACCTTCCAACGGAAAATCTGGCAGCACCTCCCCTTAGGGTAGGACTTACCAAAAATTACTTGCACTGAAAACACACTTCTATATTCATCCCCTTATTCCTCCCACAATACTACAAATTGATTCCACAATTTTACAGCACTTCACAGTAATAACAATAATCCAGTGTATAAATAATACATAAGTGTCAAGAACAGTATACAGAGCTTCATGAAGTGCTATTTGATAGAAAATACAACAAAGATGAAAGAAATATTACAACTAGATTGAATGAGTACAAAGGTACTTCTCGAACTACGATAGCGGCGGAGAATTGGTTCGCTCCGGAAGAACGCCTACCACCCTTTGCACCTAAGGGAACGGAATTTCAAAACGTGAGATGCTAATCATCTCAATGAGCGACCCTAGCTACTGAATACTTTTAATAATAATAATATAACAAATAAGGGAATTTAATTAATACCGGCAATTAAATAGGTAAATAAATAATAACAATTGAAAATACTAATTTCTCTCAAAACTCTCACTAATCACTCTGTTGGAAATGTTCCCTTTTTAAAATATTTTCATAAAACCCGATATTCGTATTTCCCGAAAACCAACGGATCAAACAATTTAATGACAATAAATAAATAAATACCCCAATGTAATTAAAATGTAAATAAATATAATAAATAACTTTTGAACACTTTGGGGTTTGAAAATTTATCTGAAAATTTACACTTGACGCACCACACCATATACCAGTGATGCCCTTCGATACTCAGCGTCCCGAGCACCGATTGGCGGGGGGTTAAAGAGAGAAACTTGCAAACGGCACTTCGGCGTCCCGACAGTACCGCTGCTGAAACCGTCATCCCGGCCAAGGAGGGGGGCGGCTGTGGCCAATATCAAACTTGCCTGCCCACGGTCCAATGGCAACTCACGGGAGACATAATAACTTGCGCGCTAAACCACATATACACCAGAACACCAACACTGTATAAATGCGTCTAAAATAATTATTAAATTATTTATAACCGTACCGTTTTTCCAAAATTACCGTGGGAAATATACCAATTTTCACATTTACCATCCCACATAATTTCCTTTAACAAACTCGGTACGAAAACATCGATAACAATAAAACAATAATTTTTCTCGTAACACGAGGTTCAACAAATAATATATCACAGGCATAATTATAAAAATTAAACCACCAATTTAAACAAATATTTTCACAAAATATTTAAACCAATTATGCCCAAAAATAATATTAAAACCACATACAATTATTACTGAAATATACCTTGCTCATGCATAATAAATAAAATTAAATCATAATTAAATTGCACCACATGAGCATAATTCAAATATCAATTAAACACCAATTAAATATAATTAATTTTCCCAAAATATTTTTAAAGGTGGGTCACTCACCTTAAGCGCGTATATCAGCTAAGATCCTCCGCAGGATCAACTCTACTACTCGCACGAGCACCTAAAACAGCCATAGTACACCAACCAAATATATTAATATTTTAATCGGATAACTCCCAAATGGGTACCCGGGGAGCGAACACAAACGGCAACTAAAAATTACGAGTAATATACCGAATCGAAGCTTGAGTGATGAGGATCACGGATTCGGTCTTACTTCCCGGAGATCGGACCCGAGGTGGCCGGAATCTCGCCGGAAAGCTTTCGGGATTCGAATCCTTAATTCTCCCAAACCGTCATGAATTGGATGAAAAGGACGCCTGATTTGGATTCAGGAGGTCGGAATTAGTGGACAGGGACCGGCGGTGCAACTGGGTACTCGCCGGAATAGTGACTTTCGGCGAGCCGCCGCGGTCACCGGCAATCGTCGCCGGCGGCGGCGCGTGCAGTGGCTGATGGCTGAGATTTTTGGGGCTTTAGTAAATCAAGGGGAGAGAATTCCAAGGGGACTGGCGGTGAGGCAAACGGAGGTCGGACGGCGAAGAGATCGGGGTTTGAAAATTTTCGGTGCCTCACCGGAAAATGCTCCGATCCCGGCGTGTCGGAGGTATGGTGGCCGTGAAATTTGGTGCGTAGGCCAGAATTCCCATGGGTGGGAGACCAGTCAGGCGCGTGTGGTTTGAAAGTGGCCAAAAATGGGTCAACGGCGATGGCCGGCGGTGGAGGGGAAAAATTGCCGCAGAGCTTCGCCGGCTCGGTCTGGGCGCATCCGGCGATCGGCGGTCGTGAAATTTTGGGGTTCGGCCGGAAATGGGAAGGCGCTCCCGTCTGGCCGGCGCGTGTAGCAAGGATCAGTCAGAAAATTTGTTGAGTCCGGCGGCCGGTCGTTTCTCTCTCTCTCCCTCTCTCTCTCCTCTCTCTCTTTCTCTCTCCTCCCCAGCGTTTTTGCCAAATAAAAGCCACCATGGGTGACACTGTTCACCCATGCGGACCAATCAGGTGACGACACATGGCATTACTGTGCACTTAAGCCAGATAGAATAAAATATTACGGTATCCGGCCAACTTCACACGTCCATAACTTTTAACCAGATGTCCAATTTAAGCGTGCTGCTAGTCTATAAACTCGTATCGACGAGAGCTTTACAACCACACAAAAGTCAAAAAAAAATTACACAACAATAAAAAGTCAACTCCCGGCACCTTTTTGACAGTTCGCACTTCAACCTGTTTTGCCCAAACTTTCAAACCGTAGCTCTGTTTTCGACGTGCTACTAGTCTACAAACTCGGGACATCATGCATTTCGCCACGGTACCATGGTCAACTAGAAATTTCAACTGGAACAAAAAGTCAACTTTAGGGCTTTTTTGTAGCTTGTTGTTGTTAGCTTCTTGTAGTGGAATTGGAGGTTCCCTTGGTTGAAGCTAGGTTGATTATAGTGTTCCTAAGCAAATTTGACCATGTCTACCAAGTTTGAGGTGGAGAAATTCACGAGCTCAAATGATTTTGGCCTTTGGAAGATGAAAATGAAGGCGGTGTTAGTCAAGGAAGGGTTAGATGTGGCTTTAGAAGGTGAGGAACATTTACCAGAAACAATAGATGTTAGAGAGAAGAGGGAATTATTGAAAAAGGCATATATAGTTCAATAATTCTTGGTTTTGTAGACAAGGTGTTGAGAGAGGTGTCGAAGAAAACAACGGCGGTGGATGTTTGGAGAGTTTTGGAAGAGAGGTACATGGCTAAATCGGTACCGAACCGCATTAATTTGAAGCAACGGCTATATGGATTCAAAATGAAAGAGGGAAGGTCTTTGAATGATAATCTTGATGACTTCATTAAGTTGATTCAAGACATGGAGAGTATGCACATCTCAATTAAGGGTGAGGACCAAGTAGAGATTTTGCTTAATTCTTTGCCTCGAGGAAACGAGCACTTTATGGATACTCTCAAGTATGGGAGACAAACCTTGGATGTGAAGGAAGTTATAGCAGCGATAGTTGCTAAGGATGCAGAGAAGAGCTTGAGTGGCAAGAGTAGTGATGGGTTGGGACTCACGGTGAGAGGTAGAACCTCATATCAGCCTAGTGGCAGAAATTGGTGAGGTAAAAGTCAAGGTAGATCAAAATCAAGGGACAAAATGAGATGTTTCTATTGTAAGAGATTGGGACATTTCAAAAAGGATTGTCCGGAGAGGCTTGGAAAGGGGAAGGAGAAGCAATTCGATGAAGATGCAAGTGTTGCCTTGAAAGGTTATGAAAGCTCTGAAGTATTGCTTGCAACCGACCGAGACAATGGTGTTGAGTGGATACTTGACTCGGGTTATACTTTCCATATGAGTCCAATAAGGAGTTATTTTGATACATTTGAGGAACTAGATGGAGGACGTGTTCTCATGGGGAACTGTCAGGACCCGTCCAAAATTCCTCCTCGAAACCCTAGACAAGCCCTGATCCCAAGGAAACCCTACCGGACCCTCCAATGGAAAATCCGGCAGAACCCCCCCTAAGGGTTGGACTTACCACAAATTCGCTACACTGAAAACACACTTCTATACACATCCCCTTATTCCTCCCACGTTACTACAATAAAATTCCACAAATTTACGGCACTGCAAATGAATAACATTAAATCAGTGCATAATTAACAACTAAATGTCCAATACAGTATACAGAGCATTATATAAATATTTATGGAATTAATACAATGACAGATAAAGAAGTAATACGAGATGGAGAGGAAAAAGGGAAGAAAATGCTCCTTGGACTTTCGGCAATGAACTGAGACGTCGGGCTCTCCCCGGACGATCAACGTCTCCCAACCTCGACCTAGGGGAACGGAATTTCAAAAAATATGAGATGCTAATCATCTCAGTGAGTGACCCTATCTACTACACAATTATAATACCACGATAATTAAGTAGATAAATAATACTTAATTGGAAATAATATTTTCTCTCAAACCCTTACGATTCTCTCGGTTGGAAAAGTTCCCCTTTTTAAAAAATTTTCACAAAACCCTTTATTCATGCTTCCCGAAAACCAAGGAATCAATTATTCAACTAAATATCAAATAAAATATAATAATTCAAGCATTTAGAATTTATAATGAAAATAAATCAATTTGTTGAATAATTAAGTAAAGGAAAAATTAAGTCAATTTAAAACCTCCATTGAAATAAACAATAAAACCAACATTAAATATGTTCTTAATTTGAATACAATTTCAAAGTATTTATTTTTGAAATCCAAGTTCTGAAAATCACTTGATGCACCCACTATATATCAGTGGCGCCAACAGTACCCAGCGTCTTGAGGTACTGCCAGGCAGGAGGTTATAGAGAGAAATCGGCATACGGTCGCGTGGCGTCCCACCCCGCCGCTGCAAACAGGTGTCCCGGCCATGGAGGTGCGGCCTACCCTCATCCGATGGCAAACACGGGATAACCCCATAAATCACCTGCGCGCTACTCACACCCACCTGCGCGCTAATAACATCCATGTGCGCACTAATCACATCCATATACACAGAACACCAGTACGTGTATAGTGCATCTAAAAATCATAAAACCCACATATTTATTTTATATCTCAAAATCTTAAATTTTCCATAAACATACCGGGTTTATTCCATCCAATTAAACTCGTAAATGTTCCACAATTCCTTTATAATCATCGCCATAAATTCATCGCATAAATACCATAATTTTCAAATCCACCAGCTCTCAATTTCGGCCAATTTAAATATTCAAATTTTTCAGTTGGCATAAATATTTTTGAAATATAATAAATTAATTCACATAATATTCCATGGGCATAATTATAAAAATTGAAACCACCAGCTTAAACAAATATTTTCCTTGAAATATTTGAAAATCAAATCATGCCCAAAAATAATTTTAAAATCCAAATATAATTAATTAATTGAAACCACCTTACTCATGCGTGATAAATACAATTAAATCACATTAATATTTTTCTCACAATTATATTTAAATTCCACACATGAGCAAAATTCTAGTTATCAAATTAACACCAATAAATATAATTAATCACCCAAAATAGTTTTAAAGGTGGGTCACTCACCTGGAGCACGCAATTAACCTAAGATCCTCCATGGGATCAATTTCACGATGCACACGTGCTCCTAGAACAACAATTCACACACAGTCAAATAAAATAATATTTTCTTCGGGTAATTAATACCCGGTACCCGAGGGGTCAACACAAACATTAACCAAAATTGACAAATTATATGTCTATGGGAAGCTTGTGAGATGAGGATCACATTACCGACCTCCATTGAGCTCAATTTAACCGGCGGCGGCCGGAATTTGGCCGGAAAGCTTCGGCCGAGTTTAAACTTGAGGCATCTCTCAAACGGTGGGGATTTTGGGCAATCTAACCCCAGAAATGGACTCATAGGGGTCAAAAATGGTGGGATAGAGGAATGGGTCGAGCTGGGTTGGCCGGAAAACACAAGAAAAGAGGAGAGAGAAAATTTTCGACCGGTGGCTTCTCCGGCCCGATCTGGGAGCGTCCGGCAACTGGTGGCCGTGAAATTTTGTAGCCGAGCTCGCCTCCATCCCCCGCTCCTCTCTGGCCGGCGCGTGTAGCAAGGTGGTGGCCAGAATTAAAAAAAAAAAGGGCAAGATTCCGAGAGGGAGAAAGGAAGGGAAAGGAAGAAGAACGAGGAAGAAGAAGGAGGCTTTGGGTGGGGCTAGGTGTTTTCTCACGTGGGGGAAAAGAAAAAAAAGAAAAAAGAAAAGAAAAAGAAATAAAAAGAAAATTAATTAAAAATAATATTATTATATAAAATAACAATAATAAAATAATATGGTATTAAGCATGGTTGACATGTGGCATCTCAACATGGTGACACATGGTCACATTTATTAAATCTCACGTGGCACATTGTTACACGTTTAAAAATTATATTAAAATAATACAGTATTTGAAAAACTCTACAGGTCCATAACTTTCAAACCACATGTCCAAATCGGACGTGCCGCTAGTTTACGGACTCGTATCGACGAGCACTTTACAACCATGCATGAGTCAAAACTCAACTTTGCATGAATAAAAAGTCAACTCCGGCATCCCTTGGACAGTTTGGACCTCAACTTGTTTTGCTCATTACTTTCAAACTGTAGCTCCACTTTCGACGTGCTACTAGTCTAATCAATTGGGACATTTCAAAAAGGATTGTCTGGAGAGGCTTGGAAAGGGGAAGGAGAAGCAATCCGATGAAGATGCAAGTGTTGCCTTGGAAGGTTATGAAAGCTCCAAAGTATTGCTTGTAACCGACCGAGACAATGGTGTTGAGTGGATACTTGACTCAGGTTATACTTTCCATATGAGTCCGATAAGGAGTTATTTTGATACATTTGAGGAACTAGATGGACGTGTTCTCATGGGGAACAATGCAGTTTGCAATGTTGAAGGGATTGGTAGAATAAAGTTGAAGCTTCATGATGGAGTTGTGAGAGCTTTATCGAATGTGCGGTATATTCCCAGGTTGAAGAGGAATTTGATTTCTCTTGGTACATTGGATGAGCACGGATATAGTTATAAGGCCGAGAGAGGCACTTTGAAGTTCTTGAAGGGTTCAATGGTAGCGATGAAGGCTTCTAAGAAGAATGGCTTGTATGTGCTAGATGGAAGTGTGGTTCAAGGTGAAGCTTCAGTCTCGGTGAATGAGAAAGTGAGCAACACCACACTTTGGCATAGAAGGCTAGGCCATATTAGTGAGAAAGGGCTAATTGAGCTTAGTAAACAAGGGCTTTTGTGTGGGCACAAGGCGAGGAAACTTGACTTTTGTGAGCATTGTATCTATGGCAAGCAAGCTAGGGTGAAGTTCAACTTCGTGGTGCATCGAACTAAGGGGATCTTGGATTATGTTCATTCCGATGTATAGGGCCCCGTGAGAACGAATTCAATAGGTGGTTGTAGGTACTTCATTGATGATTACTCAAGGAGAGTATGGGTTTAGATGTTGAAAACCAAGGATGAGGTTTTCATTAAGTTTAAGGAATGGAAGGTTATGGTTGAGAACCAAACCGAAAAGAAGATGAAGTTGCTCTGAACAGATAATGGGCTCGAGTATTGCAATGAGGAGTTTAATTCCTACTGCAATGAGCCTGGAATTGTGAAACACAAGACCGTGCGGATGACTCCTCAACAAAATGGTCTTGTGAAATGTATGAATAGGACCATTTTGGAAAAAGTGAGAAGTATGCTTTCCAATGCTATGCTACCTACAAGTTTTTAGGCAGAGGTGGTGAATACCGCAGTGTACTTGATCAATCGGTATCCGTTGAGTGCTATTGAGTTCAAGACTCCAATGGAGAAGGTTCAAAGCTCGATTGGTTATAAAGGGTTATACTCAAAAGGAGGGAGTGGATTTCAATGAAATATTCTCTCCGGTGGTGAGACACACTTCCATTCGAATTTTGTTATCACTTATGGTTCACTAGGGTCTTGAATTGTATCAATTGGTCATCAAGATGGCATTCTTGCATGGAGACCTCGAGGAAGAGATTTAAATGGTCAACCTGCAGGATATGCAAAGGGTGCCAAGGTATGCTTGCTTCAAAAATCCTTTTATGGCTTGAGACAATCTCTTAGGCAATTGTATAAGAAATTCAACATGTTTATTCTTGGTATTGGCTTCAATAGGAGCATGTTTGATCTTTGTGTGTATTACAAAGAGTTGTTGAATGGGGAGTTCATTTATCTCTTGTTGTATGTTGATGATATATTGATTGCATGCAAACATATGGATGAGATTGATAATTTGAAGAAGTTGATGAGTTCTAAGTTTGGGATGAAAGACCTTGGAGAAGCCAAGAAAATTTTGGGGATCGATGTATTTCAAGATAAGAAGATGCAGGAGATATTTGTCTCTCAAAGGAAGTATATTGAGAAGGTCTTGGAGAGGTTCAACATGGGTGGTGCAAATCCCATGATCATGCCTTTAGCACCCCACTTCAAATTGTCATCCAAGCAATGCCCGAAAGTGAACAAGAGAGGGAGAGCATGGCTAAGACACCATATGCAAGTCCCGTAGGTTGCATCATGTATTTGATGGTGTGTACTAGACCGGACATCGCTCATGCGATTAATGTGGTGAGTAGATTTATGAGTAATCCGAGAAAACCATAGTGGGAGGCTTTGCGATGGATTCTAAGGTATTTGAAGGGATCCATGGATGTTGGCTTATTATATCGGAAAGAGAATAAGGGTAATGGTGATTGTGTTGTCGGATATTGTGATGTGGACCTTGAAAGTGATCGGGACAAGAGAAAGTCCTTGACGGGTTATATATTTTCAGCTTGGGGTAATACAATTAGTTAGAGAGCATTGTTGCAACCGTTGGTTGCACTCTCAAGTACCGAAGCCGAATATATGCCCACCATGGAAGAAACAAGAAAGGTATTATGGTTAAAATGATTGGTACATGAGCTTGGTGTTCCCCAAAACCAAGTCATTGTGCATTGTGACAACCAAAGTGCAATCTTCTTGGCAAAGAATCAAGCCTTCTCGGATTGTACAAAGCATATCGAGAAGAAGTACCACTTTGTTTGAGAATTGATCGATAAAGGTGAAGTGGATTTGGTGAAGATTGCGGGTGAAAAGAATTTGGCGGATATGTTAACCAAGGTAGTTCCAACAGAGAAGCTTAGGCTCTGTTTGAGTCAAAGCAATGTGCAAAGCAAGTGATGAGGATGTGTGTGCAAGTAAGGAGTGATGGGAAGTGATTTAAAGAGTTTATTAATTTAGAGTCAAGATGAAGAAATGTTGTTTTTGTGACTCTAAATTAATGGTGAACATGGGATGATGTTTGGTAATGAAGTGAAGAGGAAGAAAGCAAGAGAAGAGAAAAAAAAAAAAAAACCAAAATTATGATTTTGTCCTTCTTTAATGATATGTTAGCCTAGGAATTTGAGCCAGAACAGATGAAGGGGCTTTTCTACTGGTTTTAGAGAGAGAAATAGCGGGTTCTTCAAAATCCCATCAATGGTGCCATACTCTTGGTGATTAGGCTTGTAATCTCTTCAAGATAATGAAAATCATCATCTCCTTGCTTGCCAGTGGATGTAGATCACCTTGATCGAACCACGTAAAAACATTTGTGTGTTTCTCTCTTTCACTCTCTAGATTTTTCATATGGGTTTGTTCTGAGATCTTCTATTTCATCTATATTTGCTTGTTTGTGGACTTTTATGGGTTGTGTGCTGCTTGTGGATATATATATTGCTTGCTATACACAGGTTTAATCTCTACAAAATAACTAATCCTTTATATTTTAGTGAAGACCATAATCTTTTTCTTTGGAGTTATGCACATGGATCTTCGTTGCTAGAAAGTTCTAGTGCATTTGACTTGAGGGAATATGCCGAAAATACGACAGTTGCTCTTGGTAGGGTGTCAGAAATGAAGTTAGGCTCCCTTTGCATCTGCTAAGGAAATTCTTCAAATTTATTATTGGTTAAAAAAATGACTTCTGGCAATGTGGTTATGTTGGAGGAAGTCATTGATGCTGCTATGAAAAGTACAGATCAAAAGTGATTAGAGCTCTTCTAAAAAGAAAGAAGATTAATGTTGGAGGGTTGTAGATTGATCTTTCATCGTTTTGGATCAGTTTCAGAGGCTTTTGATCCTTCTAATAATGTTAAATCTCCAAACTTTATTGATATTTTCTTGAGAAAGCAATTATCAGATGATCAACTATTTTGGACTTCCAAATTATGGCTACTAATTCCAATGTTCCTCATCGACGTCCTGCAGGAAAGCGTGCAAATGACCAGGCAATTTACCCTAAGTTAGTTGAGTTACTACTTAATAGTTCTAAGTATTTCTGAACATAATAAACAAATTCAGCTTCTTCGGGGGAGTCTGACAATGTTGATCTACTGATTCATGAGTCACCATCGCATTGTGTTGGAAATGTTCCTTTTTCTTCTCCTCCAATCAAGGAACAGTACATTAATGATTGTCATTTAGATTTTAGTGATTCAGAATCTCAAAGATTCGCTTCAAGGTCTTCATCTCCAGGAAATAAAGAAAGCTCAGACTCTTGTTCTCCATTGTCAAGTGATATGTGGGATGGGAAATTCCATCAAGGATTTGGGGGAGAGCAATTCATAACATACGTCTAACAACAAAGCTTCCGTCAGTACCATAAACTTGCCAAGGTTGGTAATATACTTCAAAAACAGAACCTTGTTCACCTGGTTATAATATCCAGATTGGTAACATAAGAGAAATGGAACTGTTTAGTATAGTCTACAGCACACCCTTGTTTTTATTGTAACACCCCATCCCAAAGCACATCAGAATTTTTGCACGCTGATCGAGGTTGACCGTTGACCGAGATTGTCAAAATTTTGACATTTTTGTTCTGGATGAAATTTTGTGTTGATCGAGGTACCATTTCAAAGTACGTATCGTCTTAAGTTCGTAGACTAGTAGCACGTCAAAATCGGAGCGACTGTTTAAAAGTTATGCGCAAGGCAAGTTGCGGTCCAATCTGTCCAAGGGTACCAAGTTTGACTTTTTATTTATGTAGAAATTCGATTTGACTCTTGTATGGTTGTAAAGTACTCATCAATACAAGTCTATAGACTACCGGCACGCCTAATTTGGACACCAAGTTAAAAAGTTATGGACTCGCAAAGTTTTTCAGATACAGTATTATTTTATATTTTTTTAATTAAATGGTGTTATTGTGAAAAATGTGCTCCATGTGTCAAGCCCTCAGCCTTTCTCGTGAGTGCACAGTGGCACTCATGGGATGGCCTCTTATTGGCTCAAACCCGTGTGTGAGCCGTGCAACCGGGGAAAGAGAGAGAGAGAGAGAGAGAAGGGAGGAGAGAGAGAGAGGAGAGACCACCACCGGCCACCACTGATTTGCCATTTTTCGGCCACTCTTTCTGTACACGAGCGACCCCACCTTGAAGTCTAGTTAAAAACCGGCTGGCCAGCCAAATCTCGCAGCCACCCAACCCCCGATGCGCCCGAATCGAGACATTTTCCAGCTGCGGTGCCGATTGCTTCAAACCTAGATTTCTCCCCGATCCAGCCTCCATTTGCCTCACCATCGGTCCCATCCGTTTGCCTATCCTCCGATCTGCATTTCTTCCAAAAATTACGACCAGTGGCCACCGAACGCACCGCCAGCAGTGACGGGTTCCGGTGACCACGGCGGCTTGCCGGGAAATCGACTTTCCGACGAGTTTCTAGTTGCACCGCCCATTTGTTCCCACAAATTTGACCCCCTGAACCCAAATCTGAGGTCAGTTTCCTCCAACTCGCAGTGGTTTTATGAGATCTGAGGATCCAAAACCCGACACCTTTCTGACGAGATTCTAGCCACCTCGGGTCCGATCTCCGGAAAATGAGACCATATTCGTAATCCTCATTTCACAAGCTTCGATTCGATATATCACTCATAAATTTTGGTTGTTGTTTGTGTTTGTTCCCTAGGTACCCATTTGGGAGTTACCCATTAAAATATTAAAATAATTAGTTTTATGTATTGTGGATATTTTAGGTGCACGTGTCGGTAGTGAAGTTGATCTTGTAGAGGATCTCGATTGATACACGTGCTTGAGATGAGTGACGCACCTTCAAAATTATTTTGGGATGTTAAAATACATATATTTTGTGTTACTTGGTTCTTTGAAGAATATGTTTTATGTGTTGAATATTTAGTAAATTTATATTTGGAATCTTGATGCCAAAATTGAATGAATTATAATTATTTGTGCATCAAAAAATATTTTGATTTCAAGAATTTTATGGATATGGGATTTTATTAATAATTGTTAAATTTTGTTGTTGGAATATTGTGTAATTAGAAGTTTTCATATGAATTTTAATATATATTAAATATTTGAAGGAATTTCCATTTAATTTTACAATGCCGTTTTATAATGGTTTTAATATATGTGTTGTTGCGAAAAATGTATTTGGGATTTTAAAGAACTATGGTTTAAGATTTTTAATTAATTATTGTTGAGTTTGATGTTGATTTTATAATGCATAACAAATGCGTTTATATTATTTTGAGAATACATGAATTTCATGCGGTTTTAATAATATTTTTGGCCTGATTTGATTTTAAAGATTTCAAGAAAAATATTAGTTTAAGTTATGGTGCTTTCAAAATATATATTTTTGCACTTGAAATATTATCTGGTGGATTTTATGATATGAGAAAAATTATATATTATCGATGGATTTATGCTGGTGATATTAAAGAAAAATGTGGGATTGTGAATTTGAAAAATGGTATGATTCCCACGGCGAATTTTGAAAAAATTGGGTATTTTAATAATAAACTTGGTTATTTGTTTTAGACGCACTCATACAGTACTGGTGTTCTGTATTGTATATGTGGATGAGCGCGCAAGTTATAATGTCTTCCGTGAGTTGCCATCAGACCGAGGGCAGGCAAGTTTGATATTGGCCATAAGCCGCCCCTCCTCCATGGCCGGGTTGACGGTTTAAGCAGCGGTGCTATCGGGATGCCGAAGCGACCGTATGCAAGTTTCTCTCTTTATCCTCTCGCCGAATGGTGCTCGGGACGTTGGGTATCATGAGGCATCACTGGTATATAGTGTGGTGCGTCAAGTATTAGTTTTCCAATATAAATTTCAAATCCTAAAGTTTTAAAATCGTATTTAAATTAAATGTATTTAATTTGTTTTATCACCTATTTCCAATTAGTACTTTCATTCATATTCTATGACACTTATTTTAAAATAATGTTTTTAAAATGCATCTTGCCATATTTTTATTATATAGATTGATTGAATATTTCAAAATGAATTTTATAATATATTTTTACCATTTATTTTACATGATTGTTTGTAATTATTTAAATTATATTTTTGATACTTTTTATTTTAGTTTATTAAATCAAATGTTACGAATTATGTATTGAATATCACTTTTATGTTATATTTCTTTAATGCAAGTATTCTAAATTTATTTTATTATATTTTATTCGTATTTGGATTATTTAAATTTTTATTAAATTAATTATTCCTTGATTTTTGGGGCATAAAATATTAGGTTTTCCGAAAATGTTTTAAAAGGAAAACCTTTCCAATGGAGTGAATGGTGAGGGTTTTGAGAGAAAATATTATTTTCAATTAATTATTAACTATTTACTTATTTATTCTTAATTAATCAAGTGTACTATGATTATCGTTACTATTATAATTGTATATTAGATAGGGTCACTCACTGAGATGATTAGCATCTTATATTTTTAAATCCATTCCCCTAGGCACAAAGATTGGTAGACGTTCGTTCGAAGCGAGCTTGACCTTCGTTGCTGTCGTACTTTGAGGAGTTCTCTTTCTTTTCATTTATTTCTATTGTAATATTTCTTTCCATCCTTCGTTGTATAATTTTCATGCTTAATTGTACCCTATGATGCTCTGTATACTATATTAGATATTTTATTAAATACTGCATTAGTTCCCTATTTAATTTATAGAAGTACTGATTATTGTGGAATTAAATTGTAGTAAAGTGGAGGAATAATGCAGTATATATATAGAAGTGTATTTTCAGTGCAAGGAATTTGTGGTAAGTCCAACCCTTAGGGGAGATTCTGCCGGATTTTCCATTGGAAGATCCGATAGGGTTTTTTTGGGATCAGGGCTTGTCTAGAGTTCCAGTAAGGGATCTTGGACGGGTCCTGACATTTATCCTTTTACTCATGTTTCAAACTTTATAAGGCATATTAATCATGCTATGTATCATAATAAGAAGAATCTAGATGCCAAAAGTCAACAATCATATCTTGTAGTTTCTGTTTTCAAGATGAAAAACACTTCTCGATCAATTCGATGGCCAAATCACTTCTTGCTACATAGAACCTATGATCTTGTTGGAGATTCTTTGTAGTGGCTTGTTGCATTCACCCTTAGTATAACTATAAAGACAAGAAATTAGCTATTCATTAATCTAGATGCCAAAAGCCAACAATCATATAGTAAGGTTACGTTTGGTATATAGAATACATATTCCTTTAAAAATAGGAATAATTATTTATAAGAATAGAAAATGGAAAAATGATTGATAATTCCTATTTACATGTTTGGTAAAAATATTGATTTAAAATTAAGGTTTAAGCTTTATAAATTTTTTTTTTCAAAAAATTCAAATTTGGTAAAATTGAATTAAAAATTAAATTTTTAGGTTTATTTATATATTTTTAGTATGTGATAATCAATTTAAATTTAAATGTGGTAAGGATATTTTAAATTTTATGCAATTTAAAACATAAGAATAGGAATTCTGAGTTTTTAATTAGGAATTGTTATTGCTTTAAATGGAGGCATATCTATTCCTATGGAATAGTTGTTGCCAAATTCAAAAATTTATCTAACATAGAAAAAATAAAATCTATGAAATATGAATTATATTTCTATATTTATTCCATAAACCAAACATAGCCCTAAGTTTCAGTTTTCAAGGTGAAAAAGCACTTCTCAGTTAATTCTATGGCCAAATAACTTGTTACTTACCTGGATCCTATGATCGTATTGGGGATTGTTTTTAAATGGCACATTGCATTCACCTTTGATCCTATGATCATACTGGGGATTCTTTTTAAGTGGCACATTGCATTCACCTTAGTGTAACTAGACACGGACAAGTATTAGTTAGGCATTAATTTTTGTTAGGGCTTATATGAAGTGTTTCAAGGGTGACGTATAGGGAATGGAGACCGTGGTTTTGGGAGTTGGAGCTAGGTTGATGCTTATCAAGCTTCTTATGATATCGTCAAATTCTTGCTATTACTGAGGAAGAGGGATTCCCACTTGATAATGATTATAAGATTTTTTTTTCTTTTTTTTTTTTTTTTGAAAAAGAAGCTTATCCTATGTAATCTATGCTTATTTATTTATATTATTATTATTATTTTTTTTTTTGTACACATGATTTAATTATGACATATTTTGTTACTTCTCGGATGGATACTAAGTCAAATAAAGAATTGGAACAGTGAAATGGAATGCTAAAGAATGATGCAGTTAAACTCTGCCAGGAGAAAAAATTTAATATATAGTGCATTCTTCGAGGGCAGTCAAAATAATTGTGTCATTGCTGCTTATGAATTGAAAATAATGGTTCTTTTGAGTTTTGTACATACGTAGACTATAAGTAATACCATGTTCCCAATTCACAGTGAGGGAACATGCATTTTTACATGAGCATTTTCCCCCTTTATTTATTTAAATTTTCTGATCAAAACATATTTATTATAACGTACTTACAGGCCACACAGGAGCACATTCTTGAGAGGATTGCATTGATATCTAAGGCTGCAAATGTAGAATGGCCATCCTTAATCACGAATACCCTGTTTTTTGGAGGAGCGCTGGCTGCAAGATCTGTATTCACACTGCAATATATAGGAATTACTCATAAATTGTGTTTGTGCTCCAATGAAATTGGACAATCAAATTCTCAGTTTCCTGATCTATTCGACTACGAAAATTTCTCTTTAAGTTCTTTGTTTTTTATTTTTTTATTTTTTTAATTTTTTATTTGGTTCTATTTGTTCTTCTTGATAAACAGCAATTATGTAGCCAAAGTATATATTGTTATGATGTTTTAAAGTCATGTTTACCATGTACACACACAAGCCTCTAATCATTATTGCGAGTGAGATTAGAGGCTTTGTTGTTTATTATGAGTGAGATAATTAGGAACTGCAACCCCATTAATTTTTACTCTTTCAAACCAATTAATATTGTAGCAATGGCTGTGGTTCAAAACTATTTTTTTGCCTCCTGGCTGCTTATTGTTGGAATGGAACCATAGAGGTGCCAAGAGCACCAACCGAAGTTAACTCTTTAATTTCTAGTGTTTCATCATTCTTTAGAATAATTAGAGATAGTGTAGAATAGTGCACCTGTGGCCCAGTTCTGCATTAGAATCATTTCGAATGTTCTGGGTTTTGAGTGTGTTGTACAATTTTTTTGAGCTTGATCCAAAGATATCATGATCAAATGTATGAAAAATGATAGGAAAAGGGCTATTCATGTAATTTCATTTTATGATAATTGGCAAATTGGAAGCTAATAAGTAGCTCTCTACTTTGAAGGATTTTCAGGTGTTCGATAGAGATGTCTCCAGTAATACTTAATATGCTGGGTATGAATGAAACTGAAAGCCATTGGAGTTATATTTGGATAACATGCTCACCATGAATATATATATATATATATTGGCTTAACTTATAAAAATTAATGCCTCTTTTTGTTTCGAACTCTTTTTTTTTTTCTTCTAATTTTTTTTTTCTGGTCAATAACAATTAATTGCAATGAAAATGATTTACGAACCCTAAAATAGGTTAAAGACCAATGTTTGAGCAACATTAGTAGTTGTAGCTTTCACAATAAAACGAAAGGTATACATAAAGAAAAAGTTTAAGCTAAAAAGGTTGTGGATGATGATGTAATTTACTTGGAATGGTGACTCGCTTGGATTCCCAACTTAGACAACTTTTGAGTCGTGGTGGGTGGACGACTTGTTTTGTCTCAATCAGAGTAGTTTTCATTATTTTAATAGGAAAATTCACTAAATTTTCCCAAAGACTTTGTTTATTTGGGCAATGATATGAAATTTAGGTAGAAAATACTTTTTTACAACTTTTATTTTTTGTTAAATATAAATGAAATTGTTGCTGTAATAGTTTGAAAAAAATCCCAAATTGCTAGGACATAAGCCTTTTGTGTGGTTTATAGTCTTCATTATTAGTGAAAGGAGCTAAAGTTGTTCTAACCGTGCTTGATACCATGAGCGT
Organism: Ziziphus jujuba; assembly: GCF_031755915.1. Classification (NCBI taxonomy): domain Eukaryota; kingdom Viridiplantae; phylum Streptophyta; class Magnoliopsida; order Rosales; family Rhamnaceae; genus Ziziphus; species Ziziphus jujuba. Next base: position 29,370,675 of record NC_083381.1, on the reverse strand, counting down.
GTAGGAGTTTTCTAGCAAAACTTTATTTATATATTTTTATGTTTTTTTGCCTTGCCGCCAAGACCCTATAACTTGATTGAGTCTATTATTTGCACTGTTTTGTTTCTATGTCTTCTGAAAATTGTGTACAGAAGACTCCTTAATTTCTGATACTAAAAAATTATTAACCATGTAAAATGAAACAAACGAGATATAGTTTAGCCTTTTAATTAACTATATCACCATAAAATGTTCCTTTTCAATGGAAAAACCAAATATTCATGCTAATCATAAATGAAGGTCTTATTACACCCTATATAGGAAACTGCATGGGAAGGTTTCCATGAAGTGGTAACCGTAAAAATTTATTATACAACTATTATACAGGTAATGTGATATTATGGACCACTTAAAAGTAGATATTCAATAAATATTTTATAGGATCTATATGCTTTATTTCATTATTAGATGACGTTATGCATAATTACAGGTGATTGAGTTTATATGGCATGTAATTTAATAAGAATAATAAGGAATGATATGATTCCATTGTATGCGAGTTTTTCCCCTGAGTCATTAATCACAATGGAAATACAAAAGGCTTTAACAGCAGTCAAGATTCACCCATGCGGAAATGTCAGACAGACAAGGCATCTTTCACTCAGCTGTGGAAAATTAGGAACTGCAACCCCATTCATTAATTTTGGTAAGAATTCTTGCTCCTTCAAATCAATGCAACTTGGTCATCTTTTTTAACTTATAGTGGGTGGATGACTTCTTTTGTCTTAGATGTGGTTTTTCACCATCTCTATAGCCTATAAGGACAGTTCACTTAATTCTTCTCAAAGACTTTTCAAAGTCGTTAATGCTTATAAGGACAGTTCACTAACTTCTTCTGAAAGACTTCTCAAAGTCGTTAATGCGTATTTGTGACGCCTGATTTCCACATATTCAAAGCTACTTTTTTTTTTTCTTTCTTTCTTTTTCTTTTTTTTTTCTTTTTTTTTTGGGGGTAGAACCATATAGGTGAAAGCTGTTTAAACAGGACTTATGAATGGGGGTGTGCAAAAAAACCGATTAAATGGAAAACAAAATTAGCAGACTGAATAAATTAAAGAGCAAAGTAAAGGGAAGATGAGGTGGAATATTTAAATGAAGTATCCAATTGTAATTACTGAGACAGGATCGAGGATAAAGAAGAAGGAAAATAAGATTAGATATTTTTTCCTTTCATTGACTTATAAAAATAGTATTAGATATTTTATAAACTTTTATATTGATAGACTTTTTTAGAATTTATAAAATTATCAAAGACTTTTATAGATTTTTATGGACTTCATTTTAAATGATCTTGATAGACTTTTCATTGACTTATAAAAAAAAATTAGATTATTTAATATTAGAAAGTGTCATTCTTTGGGAGAGTCTACAAATTACTCGGAAAATTAACTTTTTTTATTTTATTTTATTTTTTTGGTGTTTGGGTAATTTTGAAAAGATAAAAATATGGGCCCGTTAGAAATTTAATTCTTAGGATTTAAGAAAATAAGGTGGAAAATAATTCCTTTCAAAATGGTATCGTTATAATATTTTTAGAGAAAGTGATTACAATTTTTCTAAAGACACATATTAAATTAATTACTTGCAAATTTTGAGAATATCATTACAAAGCAAACACTGAGAAGGAAACTCATTACTGGAAAATTAATTTTTGGAAAACTGTTTCATTGTCCTATTAAAATGCAGCTAACGCGCCACGCTTTTATCAATTGGATTCAGGCGGAAATTAAAAACAGAGTCAACAATCAGTCTTTTTCATAATATAATTAAAAGACAAACCTCGTAGTGCACAGATTTGCATTCATTATAAATATGTACACAGCTTACAGCTATTAACAACAAATACATTGGTAGTAGCATTTTTCTGATGGGTTGGTTTTCATTGCTATCGTTGCTTTTCTTTCTTCTTCCTTTTTCATCATTTCAGACATCGTCAAATGTTTCTTCTTCCTCCATTATTCATCATCCTTCTCCATTGTGCCATCCGTACGAGAGATCCGCTTTGATCCAATTCAAAAACTCATTTTCCGTTAATAATACCATTGCTTCTGATCCTTATGGATGTGATGGTATTGATCCTCCGACAATCTCTTGGGCCAAGAATGACGCATCAAATTGTTGTGCATGGAGAGGAGTCACGTGTGATGAAAAGGCTGGTCATGTGATCGGCCTTGATCTTTCTTGTGCCAGGCTTCAAGGAGCTTTTCATTCTAACAGCACTCTTTTCTTCCTTCGCAATCTACAGAGTCTATACCTCTCATACAATGATTTTGGAGGCTCAACAATTCCGTCTGAATTCGGTAAGTTTACCAATTTAGAGCACCTTATATTGAGTAATTCTAATTTTTCGGGGAATGTACCACCAGAAATCTCGTACCTATCCAAACTGGTTACGCTTGATCTTTCTTTGAATAATTTTCATAAACTGAATGTAGACACTTTTACCTTGAAAAGAATTGTCACAAACCTTACCAATCTTGAAGCACTTTCTATGGATCTAGTTGATATGTCCTCTGTTTCCCCTGTTGTCTTGATGAATTTGTCTTCTTCTTTGATAAACCTTACGCTCAGTTATTGCAGTCTCGGAGGGAACTTACCTGCAGATTACATTTTCCACCTACCAAAACTTGAAATGCTTTTTTTAGGTGAGAATGAGAATCTCACCGGTTCCTTGTTCCCTAAATCTAATCGGAATACTAGTAGTCCACTCAAGGAATTGGATCTTTTTGAGACTAAACTCTCAATAGATTTCCCTTATCTAATTCAAAATTTCAAGTACTCTTTGGAATATCTGTACCTCGGGAGTTGTAAAATACTAGGATGGAATCCCACTTTGCTTGCTAACCTCACTCAAATCAGTGTGTTAGATCTCTCCTCTAACAATTTCGGTGGTGAAATCCCATGGTCATCTCTGATGCATCTAGAGCGCCTCATATCATTAGATTTGTCAGACAACAACTTTACTGGCCAGCTTCCTGAAATTTCTAGTTATAACTCCACCCAACTTTCTTTCTCATATGATAACTCATCAAATAGTTTAACATCCGGCGGTCCTCTTCCGCTGGAGTTAGGAGTGCTGGACTTATCTGATAACCTACTCGACGGGAAAATTCCTGGTTGGCTGTACTCCTTAAAATCTTTGGACTATCTAGATCTTAGTAGCAACCAATTCACTGGTTACATTGAGGAATTTCAATCCCATTCCTTGGTGAGACTTAATTTAAGTAATAATAAACTCCACGGATCCCTTCCAAGCTCAATCTTTCAACAAGTGAATCTTACTTTCCTAGATCTTTCCTCAAATTCCTTGAGCGGTGATGTCGGGATAAACGACTTTTCAAAGTTAAAAAGACTGATATACCTTTCAATCTCAAAAAACCAATTGGGTGGAAAGATGCCTTCTTCAATTTGTGATCTTAATTCGCTTCAATATCTTGATTTGTCCAATAATTCTCTCATTGGGACAGTTCATCCATGTCTTGGAAATTTTAGTGTCAACTTATTAGTGTTGAATCTGCATATAAACAAGTTGCATGGCACAATTCCTCTGATATTTGCAAAGGGAAATTCATTGAGGAATCTCAACCTTAATGGAAATCAACTCGGTGGGATATTGCCGCAATCTTTGGTCAGATGTAAAAAGATGGAAATTTTAGATGTTGGAAATAACAAGATGAATGACACGTTTCCCTACTGGTTGGAATCTCTTCCAATGCTACAAGTTCTTATCTTGAGATCTAATAGATTTCATGGTTCCATAGATGTTAGTCCCAAAACTGCACTTCCTTTCCAAACGTTGCGAATCATGGACCTGTCCAACAATGAGTTCAGTGGCAATTTGCCAACAAAATATTTCAAGAATTTGTTGGCCATGATGGATGCATATTCGGACCAATTGACATACATGGGAGAAGATCAATATTATGAATCTACCATTGTTGTCATAAAAGGCTTCTTGCTTGAAATGGAGAGAATTCAAACCATGTTCACAACAATTGACTTGTCAAAAAATAATTTTGTGGGAGAGATTCCAAAATTGATCGGCAAGCTAAAGTCTCTTAAAGGGCTCAACTTTTCACATAATAAATTGACTGGTCCTATCCCATCAACATTGGAAAATTTGAGTAACCTTGAATGGTTAGACCTCTCTTGGAATGAGCTTGTTGGAGAGATTCCTCAACAATTGACAAACATGATATCTCTTGAAGTGTTAAACGTCTCAAAAAACAGATTGGTTGGACCCATACCTAGTGGCAAGCAATTCAACACATTCGACAACACTTCATACAGTGAAAATATGGGATTATGTGGATTTCCATTGTCTAAAATATGTGGCAATAATGAGGCACCACAATCTCCGACCACAAAGTTCGAAGAAGAAGGTGGTTATGGGTTTGACTGGAAGATCATCTTGGTGGGTTATGGATGTGGAATCGTGATTGGAGTATCATTGGGATATATAGTGCTTTCTAATGAAAAATTTACTCTGTTTTTGATAAAGATTGGATTCAGTAATTTACTGTATGCCTAGAAGACACTGCTTGCTTAAGTGTTTGGAGGTGCGAGAACAAATTTAGTGAGGTATGTAATTAACTATGCCTCCTGTTACAGTTTTTCTTTATTTATTTTTCTCTATAGTGTTATTAAAATTTTAGCCTTGTGAACTAGTTGGAATTGTTATTATTATTATTATTATTATTATTATATTTTTTTCCTTCTCACGATACTATTTGTTGCCTCTTGCAAATTTGCATATCCAGCCAATATAGATTGTTTTGTTTCTTTTAACAGATCATTAGTACTCTTTTTTTTTTTCTTTTTTTTTTTTTTGGGCAAACAGAATATTAAATACGCTGTATTGTAATATCTACAATGAAAATGTTAAAGGTGGGAAAAAAGTTTTAATGTAGAAAAAAAAAATTGTAGAATTTTGGAAGACATATAATATCCTCTTTGCTAAAAGTTAATATGATACTTCATTTTTTTTTTTTTTGGTTAAAATATATACTTCATTTTGAATTTTTAATTGAGGGAAAATAATATCCTTAGCTTGTTTATTTGTTACTATATGAAGATTGCATTCTGCATTAATAACTCTGTTTTCAATTGTTAAATCTAGTCGAATTATTAATTTGTATCTCCTATAATGTTGTTTCGTTTCAATTTTCCTAACAAAAACGTTTTCTTATTTACACAATTAAAGATAAATTACATTAGCCCTTCTACCTGTCTATTAATTTCGTAAATATTATGTAAAGAGAACTCCACTTTAATTATAGAAATTACAGATTAATAAAGTATTTGTTTATGCAGTTTTTTTTTTTTTTTTCCCCTCGTTATATTATTACAACAATGTGTAACCTAACGAGGAGAAAGGCATGTCTTAAACCTACAACTTCATGGATTAGACGATCAAGTAAATATATAATTTCCCCTTTGTTAAAACTATGTCTGGAAAATGTATCTTGTTAAGTGGAAGAACATGGCTCATATGCTAATCATAAAATAATTGCACATGGCACAAGCGTTTATCTTACTGAGCAATACCAAGTACACCCAACATTATTCTTCTTTTGTTTTTGTTTTTTTTTTTTTTTTCATTTTTCAGATTTTTCAAGTCCACCCAACTTATATTATTACATACATCCATTAAAAAATAGAGAGTAGGAAATTTCTTCCAATGATAATTGCAAAACCAGATGAAGAAATTAGAACTATTGAAATCAAAATGACTTTGTTTTGTGTGTTTCTTTTTTTTCCTTTTTTTTTTCTTCCAACCAAAATAGAAATAAAAAAGAAGTTTTTTGTTTTATGAACTTATAATTTTCTAATTTGTTGCAGGGGCCGAAGAAAGGTCTAAATGTCGAGATGCTGAGGTTGGAATATATATTGTGTTATATATTAATTGTTGGATGAATATTGATGATTATGGGAATTTGTTTTTTTCTTTTTCTTTTCCTAGAGGAAATTGGTGTGTTAAAGAAGTTTCGGGAAGATGGGTGTGTGTCTGTATGTTAGTGTTAAGATTTATTTTGAATTCTCAGAGAATATGTTTCCTTTCTTATTTTCATTGCTAAATCCCAAAATGAGCTTATGGTCTAACAAAGAGATAATGTGTATGTTAAGTCTGTAGTTCAATCAATTCCAGTTTATACAATTTCTGTTTTTAAGATCCCAAAACAAATATGCCAGTCTCTTAATTCGGCAATTTTTAATTACTAGTGGAGTAAAGGTGATGGTTCTTTGGCTGAAGGAAAATCTGGTCCAATCAAATGAAATGGAAGGTCTGGGTTGGTCTGGGTTTTAGGGACTTGTGTCTCTTTAATTCAGCCCCTTTAGCTTAGCAAGAATGTGTCAAATGAAATTTAATTCAGTCCTTTCAACTTTGCAAGTATATGTAAAATGAAATTGCCTAAACAATTCACACCTACATTTAAAAAAATCATGAATTTAGAAAGAATTATTATAACTAGTCCATCGAATAAAAAAATAAAACAAACAAACAAATCAACCATGGTGACAACTAGCATTTTTTAAAAACTTGTGATTACGTGGATTTCTATTGTTTAAAATGTGCTGGAATAATAATGAGGCACAACATTCTCTGTCCACATACTTCAAAAAAGAAGGTGGTCCAAATCAAACATATGGCTCTGAGTGGAAGATTATCCTTTTTTCTTCTTTTTTTCTTTTTCGTTCCTGAGATAGAGTAGACGATTGTCTTGATGGGTTGTAGATGTGTCATTGTAATTGGAGTATCAATGGGATATGTAGTGCTTTGAAATGAGAAAAGTTTCTCTGCTTTTTATAAGGACCGGGTTCAATAAATTACTGTAAAGTTAAAGGATAATGCTTTTGTCCTGCAAGAAATTTTTCTTACAAGGTTTCCAAGTTTCTATTTTTATTCTTTGTAAGTACTGTTTATATTTCAGCCTTATAGTAGGCGATAGATTTTACATAGATACAAACAGATGAAGCATTTATCTCGGTCCTTAACCGGTGCGTGGAAAATACAGGGGATTTTGAATATTGTTCAGTTTCTTTGACAATACTCAACAATATAATACATAAAGTTTCAATAATGCAAATTTGAAAAGTGAGGAAACAAGTTAGTGGCACAAAAATTACAAAATTTACAAAAAATAAAAAACCAATACCTCTCTCTACTAAAAGTTATGTATATTATATATTAAAAAAGAAGAAGCTAATTTTAAACAAATAGCTCATAACATTTTATGTACCTTTGTTTGGGGTAATTGACACTATTTGCTCTTAAACTATATCTATATTTGCAGTTTTGTAACACCCTATATTTAATGATAGATCAGTTATTCTCTGTTGATATTCTCTCCAATTTAGCTATCACACTTTGGGGGATTTTTTTGTTCAGGATTTGTCACTCTCTGCCAATATTATCCATAATTTAGTCATCGCACTTAGTAAATTTTTTTTTTTTTTTTTTAGCTTCCTAAGAAGTCACCTATCTTTAGATTACTCTTACCCGAGCACGCTTAATTTTTGAGTTTTTTTCAAACCCTTCGGAGTTCTTTCAACCATGAATCCAACCGTTTTGAAAAGGATTCAGTATTGTAATTAATTATCTTTTGATCCACACTTTGGTGATGTGGTATTAGACATCTGGTAATCTATCAGTGTTTTGCATCCACCTACATTGGTTGTCACAATTCATCCCCCTCAAGGAAGACTTTGAAAAATATTTGGTATTATAATAGTGACTATTAATCATCTCTTGATCCACATCCTAGCGATCTATCACTCTCTACCAAAGTAACAACCCATCTTTAATAGAAAATAGGTTATTCTCTGTCGATGTTCTCCTCAATTTAGCAATCACACTTGGTAGGCGATTTTTTTGGTCCGGACCCATCACTCTGCCAATATTATCCCCAATTTAGCCATCGCACTTAGTATTTTTTTTTTTTTTTTAAGGCTTCCTAAGAAATCACCTATCTTTCTGTTAGTCTTACCTAAGCACACTTAATTTCTGAGTTCTTTCAAAACCTATGGAGTTCTTTCAAATTGTGAATCCAACCGCTTTGAAAAGGATTCAGTATTACAAAAGCGACTATTAATTATCTCTTGATCCACACTCCGGTAATGTGGTATTAGGCATCTAAAAATCTATGAGTGCTTTGCATCCACCTACACTGGTTGCCACAATCTATTCCCCTCAAGGAAGGCTTTGAAAAGGATTTGGTATTATAAAAGTGACTACTAATCATCTCTTAATCCACACCCTGACGATCTGTCACTTTCTGCCAAAGTAACACCTTATCTTTAATGGCAGATTTGTTATTTTCTATTGATATTTTTCCTAATTTAGTCATCACACTTGGTAGGGGATTTTTTTTGTTCAGGACCTGTCATTCTCTGCTAATATTATCCCCAATTTAGCCATTGTACTTAGTATGATTTTTTTTTTTTTATATAGCTTTCCAATCCCCAATTTAGCCATTGCACTTAGTATGATTTTTTTTTTTTTAAGATTTTTAAGAGGTCACCTATTTTTGAATTACTCTTACCTAAGCACGCTTAATTTTTTAAGTTCTTTCAAACCTTGAGGCCAACCGCTTTCAAAAAGACTCGGTATTATAAGAGTAACTATTAACCATCTCTTGATCCACACCTTGACGATGTGGTATTAGACATCAAGTAGCATGTCAATGCTTTACATCCACCTACAGTGGTCATCACAATTAATCCTCATTGGGGATGCTTTAAAAAGGATTTTTTATTATAAGAGTGACTATGAATCATCTCTTTATCCACACATTGACAATGTGCTATTGGACACCAGGTAGTCTATCAGTGCTTTCCATCCACCCATATTGGTCATCACAATCCATCCTCCGTGGGGCCTCAGCATCTAGCATTGTGAGAGTTACTATCATTACATTTGAACCATCTCTTGATCTGCACTCGAGCAATATAGGATTGGACATTAAGCAGGATGTTAGTGCTCCACGTTCACCCACATGAGTTGACATTGGTCATCACAATCCATGTCAGGACCCGTCCAGAATTCCTCCCTGGAACCCTAGACAAGCCCTGATCCCAGGGAAATACCACCGAACCTTCCAACGGAAAATCCAGCAGCACCTCCCCTAAGGGTAGGACTTACCAAAAATTACCTGCACTGAAAACACACTTCTATATTCATCCCCTTATTCCTCCCACAATACTACAAAGTGATACCACAAACTTACAGCACTTCACAACAATAACAGCAACCCAGTGCATAAATAAAACATAAGTGTCCAGAATAGTATACAGAGCTTCATGAAGTGCTATTCAATAGAGAATACAGCAAAGATGAAAGAAATAATACAACTGAAATGAACAAGTACAAAAGTACTTCTCGAAACACGATAGCGGCGGAGAATTGGTTCACCCCGGAAGAACGTCTACCACCCCTTGCAACTACGGGAACGGAATTTAAAAACGTGAGATGCTAATCATCTCAGTGAGCGACCCTAGCTACTGAACACTTTTAATATTAATAATAATAATATAACAAATAACGGAATTTAATTAATACCAACAATTAAATAGGTAAATAAATAATAACAGTTAAAAATAATAATTCCTCTCAAAACTCTCATTAATCACTCCGTTGGAAATGTTCCCTTTTTAAAACATTTTCACAAAACCCGATATTCGTATTCCCGAAAACCAAGGGATCAAACCATTTAATAAACAATGAATAAATAAATACCCCAATATAATTATAATGTAATAAATTATAATAAATAACTTTTGAACACTTTTGGGGTCTGAAATTTTATCTGAAAAATTTACACTTGACGCACCACACCATATACTGGTGATGCCTCCGATACCCAGCGTCCTGAGCACCGACTGGAGGGGAGATTAAAGAGAGAAACTTGCAAACGGCACTTCGGTGTCCCGACAGTACCGTTGCTGAAACCGTCATCCCGGCCAAGGAGGGGGGCGGCTGTGGCCAATATCAAACTTGCCTGCCCACAGTCCAATGGCAACTCACGAGAGACATAATACTTGCGCGCTAACCGTATACATACACCAGAACACCAATACTGTATGAATGCGTCTAAAATAATTATTAAATCAATTATAACCGTACCGTTTTTCCAAAATTACCGTGGGAAATATACCAATTTTCACATTTACCATCCCACATATTTTCATTTAACAACCTGGTATGAAAACATCGATAACCAATAAAACAATAATTTTTCTCGTAATACGAGGTTCAACAAATAAAATACCGTGGGCATAATTATAAAATTAAACCACCAATTTAAACAAATATTTTCATAAAATATTTAAACCAATTATGCCCAAAAATAATATTTAAAACCACGTACAATTTATTACTGAAAATACCTTGCTCATGCATAATAATTAAAATTAAATCATAATAAAATAATTAAATTGCACCGTATGAGCATAATTCAAATATCAATTAAACACCAATTAAACATAATTAATTGCCCCAAAATATTTTTAAAGGTGGGTCACTTATCTTAAGCGCGTATATCAGCTAAGATCCTCCGCAGGATCAACTCCACTACTCGCACGCGCACCTAAAACATCCACAGTACACCAACCAAATATATTAATATTTTAATCGGGTAACTCCCAATTGGGTACCTGGGGATCGAACACAAACGACAACTAAAAATTACAAGTGATATACCGAATTGAAGCTTGAGTGATGAGGATCACAGATTCGGTCTTACTTCCCGGAGATCGGACCCGAGGTGGCTGGAATCTCACCGGAAAGCTTTCGGGATTCGACTCATCAATTCTCCCAAACCGTCACGAATTGGAGGAAAAGGACGCCAGATTTGGATTCAAGAGGTCGGAATTAGTGGATAAGAACCAGCGCTGCAACTGGGTACTCACTGGAACAGTGACTTCCGGCGAGCCACCGCGGTCATGGGCCGTTGGCTGAGATTTTTGGGGGTTTTGTAGATTGAGGGGAGAGGATTCCAACGGGACCGGCGGTGAGGCAAACGGAGGCTGGACGGCGAAGAGATCGGGGTTTGAAGATTTTCGGCACCTCGCCAGAAAATGCTCCGATCCCGGCGCGTTGGAGGGCTGGTGGCCGTGAAATTTGGTGGGTAGGCCGGAATTGAGGAGGTGGTGAGGGGTGGCTGGCGCATGTGGCTTGAAAATGGTCGAAAAAGGGTTAAACGGTGGTGGCCGGGGGTGGAGGGGAAAAATTGCCGCCGAGCTTCGCCGGCTCGGTCTGGCCACGTCCGGCGACCGACGGTCGTGAAATTTCAGGGTTCGGCTGGAAATGGGAAGGCGCTCTCGTATGGCCGGCGCATGTAGCAAGGATCGGCAGGAAAATTAGACGATTTCCGGCGGCGGGTCGTTTCTCTTTCTCTGTCTCTCCTCTCTCGCTTTCTCTCTCCTCTCCGGCGTTTTTGCCAAATAAAAGCCACCATGGTGACACTGTTCATCCACGTGGACCAATCAGGTGATGACACATGGTATTACTGTACACTTAAGCTAGATATAATAAAATATTATGGTATCCGGCGAACTTCAAACATCCATAACTTTTTAACTGGATGTCCAATTTAAGTGTGCCGCTACTCTATGAACTCGTATCAACGAGTACTTTACAACCATACAAAAGTCAAAACAAAATCACACAACAACAAAAAGTCAACTTTTGACCCACTCGGTCAACGGTCAACCTCGGTCAACGTGCACGAATTCCGATGTGATTTGGGACGGGGTGTTACAATCCACCTTTCTTATGGCCCAGCATCCTCATTGGTACATTTTTGGCTTGGCACAAACTCTGCTACTATTTGTAACACCATACCTCCACTGACAGACTTATCATTCTCTGTTGATATTGTTTTCAATTTAGCCACCGCACTCGATATGAGATTTTTTTGTTTAGAGGTTCCTTTGACATCCATCCTTGTACTGCTTTTGCTTGAGCAAGCTGAATTTTAGAATTTTTTCGAACACTAAAGCCAACAACTCTAAAAAGGATTCAACATTGAGAGAGTGACTATTATTATATTTGAACCATCCTATGATTCACAACCTAGCGTTATGGGATTGGACACCAAGTAACATGCTAATACTTTGTACCTGCTCACACTGTTTGTCATAGGTTTAGTCCTTGAATTTTTTTTCTTGGCACTTTAGTACCTAAATTTCATATTTTAGTGCCCTATGATCCTTAAACTAATTTTTAGCAATTTTGAGACATGTAGTACTCTTACTATAACAATTTTGGTCCTTAAACTTTTTTTTTAATTAAAATTTTTAGCAATTTCAAAACATGCAATACACTTATTGTAGTAGAAAACAATAAAATTAGAAAGTTAAACAACCTCAAAAGATCTCTTCATCTTGCATTACTTGAACATAATAAAACTGTAAAAATAGATAAAAACAAATAATTTAAAGACCAAAATGCATCAAAAACTAAAGTTTAAAAACCAAAGTACTTAAAAAAAAAAAAAATTCCAAGGACCAAAGTGCAATTATAGATATAGTTCAAGCATTAATCCAATTAGCCTATTTTTTAATGTATGCATACACTTCCTTTTGACATATAAAGCTTTATTTATTTAAATTCCTCAAAAATTCGTTGTAGCAAGTTTGCATTTCAATCATCGGAGTGTTGTTTGGTTTTTATTCTTCCTAATAAAAAGTAAAATCTAATTGCCTCCAATTATTTGGTTGTTTAGTACTCCATATATATATGCAAAATTGATTAACTAGATTTCTAATTGGATTTCTCGAAAGGCAGGCCCAGCTAGTATAACATTTTTTGTTTTTAATCTATGCATAATATATACTTTATCTATTTTTTTATATTTATACTCTATTTAATTAAAAAAAATACTCTATTTAATTAAAAAAATCAAAATTCTAATTATTATATTTTAGATTAGAACACATTGCTATTTCTATTTGTTTCTAAGTTTATGTGATAATTCTCATAAATATAGTATGGTATATGGTTTATCATATTTCTCAATTTATTTTTAATGATGATTACCATAAATAACTAATAAAAATGTAATTACCTGATACATTTGTTGCTGTAATTTTTTTCTCAATTATTTTCGTATGTTTTGGTTTAGCTTTTATATTTCTTGTTATTTTATGGAACATTTGTTCATTAATATATTATGCTTAAAGGGAAAAAAAAGTGATTGTACATAAAATAAAAAGTAAGTATACATTAAAAATTTTGACTAGAAATCCTATAAGGAAAAAATAAATATGAGAGAGAAAAAAATGTATAAAATACATTAAAATCTAATCTTTTAACCACAAAGATAAATTGGAACTGTAATCAAATTGATATTAATGTCCATGGCAGAAATTTTTCTTTTTCCCCCCGACAATAATTTGCCCAAACTAAAAACCAACCATGTTACCAAATAATAACTAATTAAGTAATTGGCTTTGCATATCATTAATGACATCATCCTATCTGTTTATATGTGGTATATCTTATTTCCAAAATTCTGTCCCCAATCTTATCCCACTAATAAAAAATTGATATTTCATTTAAAATGCCAAGCACATATATTTTCACATTTTTCCATCATTCTCTGTTAACTTACACTGACAGGCTAAGCTTTCTTGTAAATACAAAATACTAATTGGATCCCAAATTATTAAAATTTTAAAATAAATCTTATATCATTCTTCTTTTTTTCTTTTTCCTTGTTTAATTTCTTGTGCAATTTTTACCATACTTCTCTCTTTCAATCATAACTTTTTATATTTTTTTAATTATTATTATACCAATCAGGCCCACCTCATGAAAGTTTTAAAAGAAGCCCTATTTCTTTTTCTTTTTTTTTAATTTCTTGTGCAATTCCGTTGCCATTCTTCTCTCCTTCAACCCATAACCTTTTTTATACTTTTTTTAATTATTATTATTTTTTCTACTGTGCGGCAACAGCAGCCATTAAGGCTTCTTTTTCTATTTTTCGTTCAACCATACACACCGCAGCAACTTCTTTCTCTCTTTTTTTCTATCGTGAGGCACTGCAGCAACCATCAAAGCATCTTTGTCGTCTTGTGTTTAGCAAAGCCTCTATCATCGTACCTATTATCACAAAAAATAAAAATAAATAAAAAGATACCTTCTCTATTCATTATCATAGTAGTTTTCGATAAGTGATTATTACTCTCTTCATTAACATTCTTGACTATCTGTGTGAGTAAGTTAATGTAATTATTACATTCAATATTGATTTCAATTTTATTTATATAATATTCAATTTCAATAGTAAAAAAAAACATATAAAATTCAATTATATACATATTCATTTATATGCTTTGTTTCTATTAACAGAGGGTTTAGAATATGATATTACATTCTTGCTATATTCTAATATTTTATAATAAGTTAAAATATTCCAGGGTTCAAAATATTATTCTTTTTTTTTTTTTTTTGCTTTAGTATTATATTTTCTTTTAATATGATTAAGCTTGTCATCTAATATATATATATATATATACAGTTAGCTTTAATTTTTATGATTCACATTTTTTTTATAATATTTAATTACAGTACTGAAGATCATGGATAATGATAGTTATGTGGGCAAAGATATTAATATGTCATTGGAAGATAAAGATAAAAAAGATGAAGGAAACATAACTGGTTAAGAAAAATAGAAGCGATTCATTCTAAAATTTTGGATGAAATGATACCAAAAGTTGGAATGAAATTTGAAAGTGAAGATGAAGCTTATAACTTTTATAATACTTATGCTAACAAGGTTGGTTTTGGCATTCAAAGGAGTAAGGGACATAAAGATCACAGTGGAAAGATGAAAAATAAAACTTTTTGTTGTTGTTGTGAAGGCTTTCGGGAAAAAGATAAACGAAATATTAATGTCATATCTCATCGTGTTGAAACAAGATTTGATTGTTTGGCTGGAATGAAAATAAATTTGGAATCAGACTGGTAAATATTGTATTACTAATTTCATTGCCCAACATACACATGTGACATCAACTCCTAGTAAAAGCCATTTGCATAGGTCTCAGAGGAAGTTAACTTTTGTCCAAGCAACCGAAATAGATCTAACTAATAGTTCAAGAGTTGCTCCTAAAGCAAGTTTGGAGTTAATGGCTAAGCAAGTAGGTGGATATGAAAATCTTGGATTTGTTCGTGATGATTACAAGAATTACTTGAAAATGAAAAGAACAATGCAAATGAAAGTAGGAAAGACAGGTGGTGTTTTGGAATATTTATAGTCTATGTAATTGGAAGATCCTTACCTTTTTTTATGCAATACAAGTGGATCAAGATGATTTGGTAAGTAATATTTTCTGGGCAGATGCAAAAATGATGATTGCGTACTCTGATTTTGGTGACGTAGTTAGCTTTGATACAACTTATAGGAAAAATCAAAGTGGTCGACCTTTTGCTATGTTTCTAGAGGTGAACCACCATAAGCAAACTACTATATTTGGAGCTGCATTATTATATGATGAAAGTGCTAAGACATTTATCTGGTTGTTTGATACTTGTGTAAAAGCAATTTTAGGTAAAAAACCAAAAACTATTCTTACTGACCAAGATCCAGCAATGGCAAAAGCATGAGCTTCTCAATGGCCAGAAACATGTCACCGGTTATGTATATGGCACTTGTCAGGACCCGTTCAAGATTTCTCACCGAAACCCTAGACAAGCCCCGATCGCAGGGAGAACCCTATCGGACCCTCCAATGGAAAATCTGGTAGAACCTCCCCTAAGGGTTGAACTTACCACAAATTCCCTGCACAGAAAATACACTTCTATATACACCACCTTATTCCTCCCACCTTACTACAAGTATTACCACAAATTTCAACACTTCAATCATTAACAGAGAACCAGTGCATAATTAAATAAATAAATGTCCAAATAGTACACAGAGCAGTATCAACTACAATTGAATATGAAATTTAATACAATACAAGATAAAAAGAAATAACACAAGATAGAAAGGAAGGAAAAGCCTCTTGGACTTTCGGCAAAGAGCCAAGACATCGAGCTCACCACGGACGATCAACGTGACACTAATCTGAACCTAAGGGAATGAAATTTATGTCAGGACCCGTCCAGAATTCCTTCCCCGGAACCCTAGACAAGCCCTGATCCCAGGGAAACCCTACCGAACCCTCCAACGGAAAATCCGGCAAAGCCTCCCCTAAGGGATTTACTTACCACAAATTATCTGCACTGAAAACACACTTCTAAAAACATCCCCTTATTCCTCCCACAATACTACAAATTGATTCCACAAATTGCAGCACTTCAAAAAAAAACAACAGCAGCAACCCAGTGCATAAAGAACAACCACACGTCCAATACAGTATACAGAGCATTATACAGATAAATGTAGAATTTATAAAATGACAGATAAGAAGTAATACAAGATAGAGAGGAAAAAGGGAAGAAAAACTTCTTGACCCTTCGGCAACGAACTGAGACGTTGGGATCGCCCCGGACAATCAACGTCTCCAACCTGGACCTAGGGGAACGGAATTTAAGAGTGTGAGATGCTAATCATCTCAGTGAGTGACCCTATCTACTATACAATATAATAATATACCAAATAAAAGGATTTAATAAATCAATACTGAACAATTAATTAATTAAATAAATAAACAATTGAAGTAATACTTTCTCTCAAAACCCTCACTATTCACTCCGTTGGAAATGTTTCCCTTTTAAAACTTTTTCACAAAACCCGATATTTGTACTTCCTGAAAACCAAGACATCAATTAATTCATTAAATATCAAATAGAATATAATAAGTCAAGTATCCGACAATTTTAATTTAAAGGAAATTAATTTATTGAATAATTAAGTAAAGAGAAAATTAAATCAATTTAAGATCCCCAACCAAATAAATACCAGAACAGTAATAATTATATTTTTAATTCCCATACAGTTTCAAAACATTTTATTTTTAAAACACAGTTCTGAAATCATTTGATGCACCCACTAATACCAATGGCGCCAACAGTACCCAGCGTCCCAAGGTACCGCCAGACAGGAGGTTATAGAAAGAAACTGGCATACGGTCGCGTGGCATCCCACTGCGCCGCTGCTAACCTGGTGTCCCGGCCATGGGGGGTGGCCTACCCTCATCTGATGGCAACCACAAGACAACCTCATAATATCACCTGCGCGCTACTTACACCCACCTGCGTGCTAATCATAATATCACCTGCGCGCTACTCACACCCACCTGCGCGCTAATCATCTCCGTGTGCACAATATCCATATCACATATAAACAGAACACCAGTACGTGCACGGTGCATCTAAAAATCATAAAATTCACAAATTTAAATTATAACAAATTTCACATTTTGCATAAACACAGCGGGTATAGTCCATCCTCTTGAATCCAGAAATTCTCCACAATTTCTTTATAATCAATACCATAAATTCCATGATTTTCAAATCCACCAACATAACCAAATATTTTTCTTGAAATATTTGAAAATCAAATCGTGCCCAATTTAATATTAAAACCACACCAATTTCAAAATCCTCAAAACCATAAAATAATTTCACATGGCATAAATTTATATAATGCACATTTTCTTAAATCCAATAATTTCACCAATAATTCCACAATAAATCAAATAATTATTTGGCACATAGGAATTAAATTCCAAATATTTAAATCACAAATAATATATTCACCAATTAAATTTCCAAAATTAATTTGAAGGTGGGTCACTCACCTGGAGCACGCAATTAACCCATGATCCACCACGGGATCAATTCTACAACTCACCGGTGCTCCTAGAACAAAATTCACAGACAGTCAAATAAAATAATATTTTATTCGGGTAAATAATACCCGGTACCCGGGGGGTTCAAACACAAACTTTAACCAAAATAGGCGAATGATATACCGAATCGAAGCTCGTGGAACGAGGAGTGCATTACCGGTCTCCATCGACCCCAATTCCGCCGGAGGTGGCCAGAATTTGGTTGGGAAGCTTCGGCCGATTTTGATCTTGAGGGATCTTTCAAACGGTGGGGATTTTGGGCAAACTAACCCCGGAAATGGACTCAGAGGGGTCGAAAATGGTGGGATAAAGGTATGGGACGAGCTGGGTTGGTCGGAAACGGCGAGAATCGCCGGAAAAACATAACCGGCCGCCGCCGGCTTCACCGGCCCGATCTGGGCGCGTCCGGTGGCGACAGGCCGGGAAATTTGGTGGCTGAGGTCGCGAGGTGGTGTGCTTGGACGGTGGCCGGCGCGTGTGGACTATGGGTGGCCGGAAAAAGTGCAGCAAGGAGAGAGAGAGGGACGGCCGGTGGGAGAAAAAAAACTGTGCGTTTTTGTGTTTTGGTGCTTGGGGAAGAAGAAGGAAAAAAAAAAGGAAAAAAGAAAAGAAAAATAAAAAAAGGAAATGGTGTTTTCCCACGTGGGGAAACGAAAAGAAAAAGAAAAAGAAAAGGGAAAATAAAACAAATAAATTCAAATTAATTAAATAAAAATATTATTATTTAAAATAATAATAAAAATAATTTGATTTTACACATGGTTGACATGTAGCATTTCACCATGGTGACACATGGTCACCTTCAGTAAGTCACACATGGCACATCGTTATGCGTGTAAAAATAATATTAAAATAATACAGTATTTGAAAAACTCTACAGGTCCGTAACTTTCAAACCACATGTCCAAATCGGACGTGCCGCCAATCTACGGACTCGTATCGACGAGCACTTCACAACCATACATGAGTCAATGCTCAACCTTGCATGAATAAAAAGTCAACTCCGGCACCCCTTGGACAGTTTGGACCCCAACTTGTTTTGCTCATAACTTTTAAACCGTAGCTCCGTTTTCAACGTGCTACCAGTCTACGAACTTGTGCCAACGTGTACTTCGTAACGGTACCTCAGTCAACCTAGAATTCCAACCGGGTCAAAAAGTCAAAATTTGACCCCTTCGGTCAACGGTCAACAGTCAACCTCGGTCAACGTGCAAAAATTCCGACATGGTTCGGGACGGGGTGTTACAATTTAAAAAGGTGAGATGCTAACCATCTCAGTGAGTGACCTAATCTACTAATCAGGGAAATAAATAATAATAATATAACAACAAAATAAACTTGATTAATCAATAATAAATAAGTAAGTAATTGATTATTAAGTATTTGGAAATAATATTTTCTCTCAAAACCCTTACGATTCAATCAGTTTGAAATGTTCCCTTTTTAAAACGTTTCATAAAACCCGATATTTTAAACCTCAAAATCCAGAATGTATTTAATTAAAAGGCAATAAACTAATAATCCAAAATTTATAGTGAGAGCTCAAAAATATAAAAAATAATGCTAATAACAAATATTAAATTATAATTAAGGTATCATAACAAATAATACAAAATCATAATAAAATTTATATTAAAATGATCCAGGGAATATTTAAATAAATAAAGTAAGTCAATTTCTTTCTAAAATAAATATTTAAAATAATCTAAAATATCCGTTTAAAATATAAGTTAAAAATAAAATAAACCGATAAATTTTATAGAATTTAATTTGAAATACCAAAACAATTTAATTTATAAAGCACTATTAAATACACTTTAATTTAAATAAATTTCTAAAATAAAAATCACATCATGAAAACCATTTGATGCATCCACTATATACCAGTGTTGCCCACGGTACCCAGCGTCCCGAGGCACCCAGTGTCCCGAGCACCGACAGTGTCAGGATCTGTCCAAAATTCCTCATCGAAACCCTAGACAAGCCTTGATCCCAGAGAAACCCTACCGGACCCTCCAATGAAAAATCCGGCAGAACCTCTCCTAAAGGTTGGACTTACCACAAAATTCCCTACATAGAAAACACATTCCAATAAACACCACCTTATTCCTCCCATCTTACTACAATTTATTTCCATAAATTTATAGTACTCCAAAATAATAACAGGGAATCAATGCAGTATTTAATAAAATGTGTCCAATACAGTATACAGAACATTATACAAATAAATATGAAATTAATACAATGTCAAATAAAGAAGTAGTACAAGATGAGGAGGAAAAAAGGAGAAAATGCTTCTTGGATTTTCGGCAATGAACTGAGACGTCGAGCTCACCCCGGACGGTCAACGTCTCCCAATCCTTGTACCTAGGGGAACGGAATTTAGAAATATGAGATGGTAATCATCTCAGTGAATGACCCTATCTACTGTACAATTATAATAGTAACGATAATTATAGCATATTTGATTAATTAAGAATAAATAAGTAAATAAATAATAATTAATTGAAAATAATATTTTCTCTCAAAACCCTTACTATTCATTCCGTTGGAAAGGTTCCCCTTTTAAAACTTTTTCGCAAAACCCAATCTTTTATGCCCCAAAAATCAAGGAATAACTAATTTAATAAATAATTAAATGTAATGAAATATAATAAAATAAATTTAGAATACTTGCATTAAAGAAATATAAAATAAAGGAAAAAATTCAATATATAATTCATAAAATTTGATTTAATAAATCAAAATAAACAGTATCAAAAATATAATTTAAATAATTACAAACAATCATGTAAAATAGGTGGCAGAAAAATACTATAATATTCATTTTGAAATATTCAACCAATCTATATAATATTATTATGGCAAGATGCATTTTAAAAATATTAATTTAAAATAAATGACATAAAATATGAATAATTATATCTTAGAAAATACTAATTAGAAATAGGTGACAAAACAAATTAAATTCATTTAATTTAAATGCTGCTTTAAAACTTTAAAATTTGAAATTTACATCTAAAAAATAATACTTAACGCACCACACTATATACCAGTGATGCCCTATGATACCCAGCGTCCCGAGCACCGTCTGGCGGGAGGTTAAAAAGAGAAACTTGCATACGGTCACTTCGGTGTCCCGACCGCGCCTATCAGGATCCGCCCAGAATTCCTTCCCCGGAACCCTAGACAAGCCCTGATCCTAGGGAAATACCACCGAACCTTCCAACGGAAAATCCGGCAGCACCTCCCCTAAGGGTAGGACTAACCAAAAATTACCTGCACTGAAAACACACTTCTAAAAACATCCCCTTATTCCTCCCACAATACTACAAATTGATTCCACAAATTGTAGCACATCGAAAGAAACAACAGCAGCAACCCAGTGCATAAATAAAAATTACACGTCCAATACAGTATACAGAGCATTATACAGATAAATGTGGAATTTATAAAATGACAGATAAAGAAAACAATACAAGATAGAGAGGAAAAAGGGAAGAAAACTTCTTGAACCTTTGGCAACGAACTGAGACGTTGGGCTCGTCCCGGACAATCAACGTCTCCAACCTAGGCCTAGGGGAACGAAATTTAAGAGTGTGAGATGCTAATCATCGCAGTGAATGGCCCTAACTACTGAACACCTTTAGTGATAATAAAATAATATTAATAGCAATTAAGGAATAGAACAAATACCAACAATTAATAAATAAATAATAACTGTTGGAAATAATAATTTCCCTCAAAATTCTCACCAATCACTCCGTTTGAAATGTTCCCTTTTTAAAACAATTTCACAAAACCCAATGCACATACCTCCCGAAAACCAAGGGATTAAACCATTTGATAAACAATAATAAATAAATACATACCCCAATATATAATTAAAATGTAATAAATTATAGTAAATAATTTTTGAACACCTTTGGGGTTTAAAACATTATTTGCAATTTACACCGACGCACCACACCATATACCGGTGATGCCCTCCGATACCCAGCGTCCCGAGCACCGACTGGCGGGGGGTTAAAGAGAGAAACCTGCAATGGCACTTCGGCGTCCCGACAGTACCGCTGCTGAAACCATCAACCCGGCCAAGGAGGGGGGCGGCTGTGCACAACAACAAACTTGCCTGCCTACGGTCCAATGGCAACTCACGGGTGAAGTAATAACCGCGCGCTAAACCACATAGTACCTGCGCGCTACCACGTGTCCATACACCATACACCAGAACACCAATACTGTATGAGTGCGTCTAAAAATAAACATTATTAACCAACCGTACCGTTTTTCCAAAAACTACCGTGGGAAATACATTAAATTCTCACACTTACCATCCCACATATTTTTATTTAATAAACCGGTACGAAACATTGATAACCAACAAACAACAACTTTCTCGAAGTACGAGATGCAACCATAAAAATACCGTGGGCATAATTTATAAAATTTAAACAAATATTTTCGTAAAATATTTAACCCAATTATGCCCGAAAAATTAATACTGAAAACCACGTACAAATACTACCGAAACATACTATGCTCATGCATAATAAATAAATTAAACCACAATAAACCATAATTAAATCGCACCACATGAGCATAATTTAAATACCAATTAAACATAATTAATTGCCCAAAAATGATATAAAATCCAGACACAATTAATTACTGAAAATACTTGCTCATGTGTAATAAATACCATTTAATCATAATAAAATAATAATCGGGAATTTCTAATGACCCCAAAATTTCATTCAGCACCAATGGGTAAATATATATATAAAATAATATTTTTCCCGATTGTATTTAAAATACGCCACATGAGCACAATTTACAGATATCAATTTAACACCACATAAATATAATTAATTACCCAAAAATATTTTTAAAGGTGGGTCACTCACCTGGAACACGCAATTAAACCATGATCCACCATGGGATCAATTCCACGGCTCACCGGTGCTCCTAGAACAAAATTCACACACAGTCAAATAAATTAATATTTTAATCGGATAAATAATACCCGGTACCTGGGGGGTCAAACACAAACGTTATCCAAAATAGGCGAATAATATACCGAATCGAAGCTTGAGCGACGAGGATTACAAATCCGGTTTCCATCGACCCCAATTCCGCCGAAGGTGGCCGGAATTTGGCTGGAAAGCTTCGGCCGGTTTTCAATTCCCCGTATCTCGCAAACCGCTTCGAATGTTTGAGATTGGAGGCCATTTTTGGACTCAGAGGACCCAAAATAGGGGGAGAGGAGGCTTAATTCGGACTGGACTGGCCGGAATACGGCGAAATCGCCGGAAACATTTCCACCCGCCGCCGCGACTTCGCCGGCCCGATCTGGGCACGTCGCCGGCCCGCCGGTCGCCAAATTTGGCTGGTGAGCTCACCGGCTTGTGGGCTTGGACGGTGGCCGGCGCGTGCGTGGTTCCGGCGGCCGGAAAAAGTGCAGCAGGGAGAGAGAGAGGGACGGGCGGTGGGAGAAATCTGTGTGTGTTTTGGTCTCTGTCGGGCTCGGGGAAGAAGAAGGAAAGGAAGGGAAAATAAAAAAGAAAAAAAAAAGAAAGAAAAAGGTGTTTTCCCACGTGGGGAAAAGAAAAGAAAAAGAAAAAGAAATAAAATAAAAATAATTAAATAATATTAATAATAATATTATTATTTAAAATAATAATAAAATAATTTGATATTACACATGGTTGACATGTGGCTTCTCAACATGGTGACACATGGTCACCTTCATTAAGTCACACGTGGCACATCGTTACGCGTTTTAAAAATAATATTAAAATAATACAATGTTTGAAAAACTCTACAGGTCCATAACTTTCAAACCACATGTCCAAATCGGACGTGCCGCTAGTCTACGGACTCGTATCGACGAGCACTTCACAACCATGCATGAGTCAAAGCTCCACCTTGCATGAATAAAAAGTCAACTCGGGCACCCCTTGGACAATTTGGACCCCAACTTGTTTTGCTCAAAACTTTCAAACCGTAGCTCCGTTTTCAATGTGCTACCAGTCTACGAACTCGTGCCAGCGTGTACTTCGTAACGGTACCTCAGTCAACCTAGAATTCCAACCGGAACAAAAAGTCAACTTTTTGACCCTTTCGGTCAACGATCAACGGTCAACCTCGGTCAACGTGCAAAAATTCCGACATGGTTCGGGACAGGGTGTTACAGCGCCGCTGCTTAAACCGTCAACCCGGCTATGGAGGGGGGTGGCTTATGTGCACTATATAAAACTTGTATGTCCTCGGTCCGATAGCAACTCACGGGAGACATTATAACTTGCGCTCTCATCCACATATACAGTACAGAACACCAGTACTGTATGAGTGCGTCTAAAACAAATAACCAAATTTATTATTAAAATACGCAATTTTTTCCAAAATTCACGGTGGGAATTACTTTTATCCCACATTTAAATCCATCACTTTAAATATACAAATTTTTCAATAGCATAAGGTCAAGCCATTAATATTTCAATGCATAAATATTTTTAAACATAATAATTTAAATCCATATTTTTCTCACATTCTCAAAAATCGATTTAAATTAGTGACATGAAAACCATATAAATTCCATATATAATTAATTCATATAATTGTGCACAATAATTGAAAAATAACCATAGCAATAATTAAAATAAATCAAAACCACAATTTCTTTAAATTCCCAAATATATTCTTTTGGCACCAAAACATATATTAAAAACATTATAAATTGGCATTACAATTCTAGATAAAAATCCTCATAATATTGAACACATAATCATATTTTTGAAATATTCAATTATGAAATATTCCAACAAATTAATTTAATAATTAATAATTTCAATTTCAATTTCATTAAATTCTTTAGATCAAAAATATTTCTTAATATATAAATATTTTGTTTTACTCAATTGAGCATCAAATTTCCAAATATAAACCTACTAAATATTTATCACATAGAATATCAATTTCAAATATTCAATTAATACAAATTATTCAAAAATTTTATTCCCGAAATTAATTTGAAGGTGGGTCACTCACCTCGAGCACGCAATCCAACCAAGATCCTCCATAAGATTAATTCTACGGCTCACACGTGCTCCTAGAACAACAATATTACACAGGGTCAAATAAATTAATATTTTATTCGGATAAATAATACCCGGTACCCGGGGGGCTAACACAAACGACAACCAAAATTTACGAGTAATATACAGAATCGAAGCTTGTGAAACGAGGATTACGAATCTGGTCTTATTTCCCGGAGATCGGACCCGAGGTGGTCAGAATCTCGCCGGAAAGTTATTGAATTTTAGACCCTTCATTCTCACAATCTGTTAAGAATTGAGGAAAGTGGACACCGGATTTGGGTTCAGAGGGTCGGAATTAGTGGGAAAGGATGGGCGGTGCAACTAAAAACTCACCGGAAAGTCAATTTCCTGATGAGCCACCGTGGTCACCGGAACTCGTCACCGCCGGGGGCGTGTCCGGTGGCCACTGGTCATGATTTTTTGTGGGAAGGTAGATCGGGGAATGGGTGACTCAACGGGACTGACGATGAGACAAATGAAGGTCGGAATGGAGAGAAATCTGGGTTTGAAGTAATCGACACCGCCGTCAGAAAAAGTCTGGATCAGGGCGCGTTGGTGGTCGGTTGGCCGTGATTTTTGGCTGGCCGGCCGGTTTTTAGGTGGGCGTCAAGGTGAGGTATCGCGTGTACTGTTCTGGTGGCCGAAAATGGATGAACGGCTGTTGGTCGGTTGGGTTTCTCTCTCTAAAGCACTCTCTCTGTCTCCTCCCATCTTTCTCTCTCCTTCACCGGCTCACTTGTTTTGCCCAAAATAAAAGCCACCCGTGGGTGACACTGTTCACTCATGGGATTGGCTGAAAATACAACATGTGGAACACACTGTTCACTCAAGTCAAAATATATTAAAATATTACGGTATTGGGAAAATTTTGCATGTCCATAACTTTTTAACCAGATGTCCAATTTAAGCGTGCCGCTAGTCTATGAACTTGTATTGACGAGTACTTCACAACCATGCATTAGTCAAAGCTCAACTTTGCATGAACAAAAAGTCAACTTCGGCACCCCTTGGACAGTTTGGACCTCAATTTGTTTTTCTCATAACTTTCAATCTGTAGCTCCATTTTCAATGTGCTATTAGTCTATGAACTCGTGACAATGTGTACTTTTTAATGATACCTCAGTCAATGTGAAATTCTATTAGGAGCAAAAAGTCAACATTTGATCCCTTCTCGGTCAACGATGGTCAAACCTGATCAACTTGGGTCAAATTTTAGAAATTTCGATGTACTTCGGGACGGGGTGTTACAGACAGATAGGAGGTTAAAGAGAAAAACTAGCATACGGTCGGATGGCGTCCCGGCCATAGAGGGGCAGCCTACCCTCGTCCGATGGCAACCACAGGACAACCCCATAAATCACATGTGCACTACTCACACTCACCTGGCACTAACCACATCCACTTGCACGCTAATCATATCCATGTATAAAGAACACCAGTACGTGTATGGTGCATCTAAAAATTATAAAATTCATACATTTTCAAATCTCAAAAATTTCATAAGTACCACCAGGTTTATTCCATCCAATTAAACCCGTAAATTTTCCACAATTCCTTTATAAATCATTGTCATAAATCCATTACATAAATTCCATCAATTTCACCATAAATAAATCCCATAATATTCAATGCGTAAATATTTTCTTCAACATAATTTTTAAAACGATAATTTAATCCTTAAGGACAAAGATAAATGGAATTTCGATTAATCACATAAACATTCAAATTCTCAAAAATTCGTATAAATGCACTTTTATTTGTCAAAATAAAATCACAAATAAATTCCACAATTAAATCAAATAATATTAAATTTACAATTCCTTTAAATATCAAATTTCCATAATTTGTCAAAAATCATATACTTCAAATTGTTCAAGTATTGGCATAGAAATTTAATTCACAATTTATCAAATAATCAATATAGAATAAAAACATTCAAATATTTAAATATACCAAAATATAATTAATTTAACACCCAAAAATAATTTTGAAGAAGGGTCACTCACCTTGAGCACACAATTATACCAAGATCCTCCATAGGATAAATTCTACGACTCACATGTGCTTCTAGAATAGCAATATTACACAGGATCAAATAAATTAATATTTTATTCAGATAAATAATATCCGGTACCCGGAGGAGCTAACACAAACGGTATCCAAAATTCGTAAATGAGGTGTCTATGGAAAGCTAATAAAACAAGGTTCACATTACCGACCTTCGTTGGACTCAACTCGACCGGAGGTGGCCGGAAAGTGGACGGACGTTTTCGACCACACTTCAACTTGTTGTGTCTCCCAAATGGCAGGGAATTAAGCTGAATGGACTTCAAAATCAAGGTCAGGAGGTCCAAAATAGGAGGAAGAGGGGTTGGCTAGAAAACAGCGAAATAGCCGAAAAATCAAAATGGGCCGCCACCAGCTTCATCCGTCGATCTGGGCTTGTCGCCAGTCTGCTTGGCAGCTGAGCTCATCAACGATTGGGCTTCATTGATGGCCAGTGCATGTGGTCAGAAATGGTGCAGACCGAGAGAGAGATATTGACGGGAGAAAGAGAGAGAGAGAGAGAGAGGGAGGGAGAGGGAGAGGGAGGGAATGATGAATAGTGTTTCCCATTTTCCCCTTTTTTCACATGCCCAAAAGAAAAGAAAAAAAGAATAGGAAAAGAAATTAATAAAATAATGTAAAATAAAATAAGAATAAAATAATGATGTATTAAAAAACTTTGTATATCCAAAACTTTTAAACCCCATATCCGTTTCAGATGAGCTACTAGTCTACGGACTCGGGTCAATGCATACTTTGCAACGGTACCCCTGTCAAAAAGAAATTCCATACAGATAAAAAAGTCAAAATTTGACCCCTCTCGGTCAATGGCGATCAAACCCAACCAACGTGAAGAAAATTCCAATGTACTTCAAGACGGTGTGTTGCACATTTGTATCAAAATGTAGCAAAACAATTTAGTGGAGTTTTGCAAAATTGCGAGAGTTTGCCAAAGATTTTAGTAGCTGCATATATGATTATTGTCAGGACCTGTCCAGAATTCCTTCCCCGGAACCCTAGACAAGCCCTGATCCCAGGGAAATACCATCGAACCTTCCAACGGAAAATCCGGCAGCACCTCCCCTAAGGGTAGGACTGACCAAAATTACCTGCACTGAAAACACACTTCAAAAATTCATCCCCTTATTCCTCCCACATTACTACAATTTGATTCCACAAATTTACAGCACTTCAAAATATAACAGCAACTCAGTGCATAACGAACAACTACATGTCCAATACAGTATACAGAGCACTATACAAATAAATGTAGAATTTATACAATGACAGATAAGAAGTAATACAGGATAGAGAGGAAAAAGGGAAGAAATACTTCTTGGACTTCGGCAACGAACTGAGACGTCGGGCTCGCCCCGGACAATCAACGTCTCCCAACCTGAACCTAAGGGAACGGAATTTAAGAGCGTGAGATGCTAATCATCTCAGTGAGTGACCCTATCTACTATACACCTTTAATATTAATAATATACCAAATAAAAGGATTTAATTAACCAATACTGAACAAATAAATAAATAAATAGATGAACATTTGAAGGTAAAACTTTCTCTCAAAACCCTCACTATTCGCTCCGTTGGAAATGTTCCCCTTTTAAAACATTTTCACAAAACTCGATATTCGTACTTCCCGAAAACCAAGGGACCAAATGATTTAATAACAACAAATAAATAAATAAATACCCCAAATATAAATAAACTGCAATAAATTATAATAAATATTTTGTACTCTTTGGGGTTTGAAATCTCTATCCGAAAAATTTGTACTTGACGCACCACACTATATACCAGTGATGCCCTCTGATACCCAGCGTCCTGAGCACCGACTGGCGGGGAGATTAAAGAGAGAAACTTGCAAACGGCACTTCAGCATCCCGACAGTACCGCTGCTGAAACCATCATCCCGACCAAGGGAGGGGCGGCTGTGGCCGATATCAAACTTGCCTGCCCACGGTGCAATGGCAACTCACGGGTGAAATATTAATACTTGCGCGCTGAACCACATATACATATACCAGAACACCAATACTGTGTGAATGCGTCTAAAATAATTATTAAACCAACCGTACCGTTTTCCAAAATTACTGTGGGAAATATACCAAATTTTCACAAAATACCATCCCACATATTTTTATTTAACAAACCGTTACAAAAACATCAATAACCAACAAACCAAAATTTTCTCGTAACACGAGGTGCAACAATTAAAATACCGTAAGCATGATTTATACAATTTAAACAAATATTTTCATAAAATATTTAACCTAATTATGCCCGAAAAATAATACTTAAAACCACGTACGATTATTACCGAAATACACTTTGCTCATGCATAAATAATAAATTAAACCATAATAAAATAATAATTAAATCGTACCACATGAGCACAAATTCCAGATATCAAATAAACACCAAATAAATATAATAAATTGCCCAAAATATTTTTAAAGGTGGGTCACTCACCTGGAGCACGCAATTAAACCATGATCCACCATGGGATCAATTCCACGACTTACCGGTGCTCCTAGGACATAATTCACACACAGTCAAATAAATTAATATTTTAATCGATAATAATACCCGGTACCTGGGGGGTCAAACACAAACGTTATCCAAAATAGTCGAAAAATATACCGAATCGAAGCTTGAGCGACGAGGATCACGGATTCGGTCTTACTTTCGGGTGATCGGACCCGAGGTGGCCGGAATCTCGCCGGAAAGCTTTCGGGTTTCGACTCCTCAATTCTCCCAAACCGTCGTGAATTGGCGGAAACGGATGTCGGATTCAGGTTCAGGAGGTCGAACACAGTCGGGAGGGATCGGCGGGATGACTGGGTACTAGCCGGAACAGTAACCTCCGGCGAGCCGCCGCGGTCACTGGCAACCGTCGCCGGCGGCGGCGCGTGCAGTGGCCGTTGGCTGAGATTTTTGGCAGTTTTGTAGATCGAGGGGAGAGGGTTCCAACGGGACCGGCGGTGAGGCAAACGGAGGCCGGACGGCGGAGAAATCGGGGTTTGAAGATTTCCGGTCCCTCGCCGGAAAAAGCTCTGATCCCGGCCCGTCGGTGGTCCGGTGGCTGTGAAATT
This sequence comes from Ziziphus jujuba, assembly GCF_031755915.1. Classification (NCBI taxonomy): domain Eukaryota; kingdom Viridiplantae; phylum Streptophyta; class Magnoliopsida; order Rosales; family Rhamnaceae; genus Ziziphus; species Ziziphus jujuba. The sequence continues at coordinate 29,340,584 of NC_083381.1, read as the reverse complement.
TGGTGGGTCGGCCGGACTTGAGGAGGTGGTGAAGGCTAGTTGGCGCGTGTGGCCGGAAAATGGCCGAAAATCGGCGGTGGCCGGCGGTAGAGGGAAAAATCGCCGCCGATCTTCGCCGCCTCGATCCGGGCGCGTCCGGTGGCCAATGGCCGTGAAATTTTGGGGTTTTGCCGGAAATGGGAAGGGGCTTCTTGCTGGCCGGCGCGTGTACAGTGAATCGGCTGGAAAATTTGAAAAATTTCGGTGGCCAGTCGGACTCTCTCTCTCTTTCTCTCTCTTCCCCGAGATTTTTGTCAAATAAAAGCCACCGCGTGACACTGTTCATTCCACGTGGACCAATCAGGTGATGACACGTGGCATTTCACTGTGCACTTAAGCCAGATATAATAAAATATTACGGTATCCGGCGAACTTCACGCGTCCATAACTTTTTAACCGGATGTCCGTTTTAAACGTGCCGCTAGTCTGTGAACTCGTATCGACGAGCACTTCACAACCATGCATGAGTCAAAGCTCATTTACCCATAAATAAAAAGTCAACTCGAGCACCCCTTGGATAGTTTGGACCTCAACTTGTTTTGCTCATAACTTTCAAACCGTAGCTCCGTTTTCAACGTGCTACTAGTCTACGAACTCGTGCCAATGTGTACTTCATAACGGTACCTCAGTCAACCTAGAATTCCAATCGGGTCAAAAAGTCAACTTTTGACCTCTTCGGTCAACGGTCAACAGTCAACCTCGGTCAACGTGCAAAAATTCTGACATGGTTCGGGACGGGGTGTTACATTATGAAGAAGAACAAGAATTTTTTCTAGCTTTGAATGCAATGCTTGAGAAATATGATCGTAAAGATAATGATTGGCTTATACGAATGTTTCATTTGAGAAAGAAATGGGCATTAGTTTATGGTAGAGAAAAGTTTTGTGCAGATATGACTACTACTAAATGGAGTGAGACTATGAATAATGTGAATAAAACCTATGTCAGCTATCAACATAATTTATTGATGTTCTTTGAGCATTTACAGAGGTTAATTGAAGATCGTCATTATGAAGAATTAAGGCTAATTTCAAAGTGACTCAAAGTACTCCATTGTTATCATTTCCAGTTGAAATTCTAAAAGATGCAGCAAGTATTTACACCCCAACAATATTCAAGGTGTTCCAAAATCAGTTATGTAAGGCTTATGATTGTGCTATGCAAATATTTTATCATACTGGGATAGTGATGGAGTGCAAACTTACCAATCGCAAAAAACATTTTTAGCATACTATTAAATATGATTTTTTTGAGAACACAGTGACTTGCAGTTGTAGAAAGTTTGAGTTTACAGGAATTTTGTGCTTTCATGCTCGATTAGACTTATTTTGATTATAACTTTTTAATTTCAACTTTAATTTTGATGTACTACTAGTCTATGGACTCGGATCTATGCATACTTGGCTATGGTGCCTCGTCAAAGCGAAATGCCCTCACAAAGCTCACTTGGTCAATCCTGTTTAATTCGATCAAACTAGATCAAAACCTGAGAATTTCCCATATACATCAGTACAGTGTGTTACATCCTCTGCATTGTTACTATATGAAAATTGCATTTTCACTTTAAGGGCCCTGCTTTCAATTGTTAACCTCGTGCTAGAATTATTAATCCTTGTGCTCGTAGTGGAATTATTTATCCTTGTCTCCATTAATGTTCTTTTGTTTCAATTTTCCTAATACAAGATAATTTTTTTTTTTTTTTACATAATCAAAGTATGTTACATTGGACTTTTAACTATTTTGTAATTTAGTAAATCTGTAATAATTATGTTTTCTGACATTAGTAAAGAGTTCCTCTTTAATTATAGATTTTCTTTCTCAATAATAATAGAAATAACAAGCAGATGAATAAATAGAGCACAAAAATTAATTAAAACGACCCTGTTTTCATTTTCCTTCTCTTTTTTCTTCTCTTTAATCACAATTTTTTTTTTCAAAAGAAGATTAATTTTTAAAAAATGTTTGGATGGTGTTTGATTTGTAGTTGTATAAGTGTTTTGATTTATTTTGAAATCTCATGACTAGTTTTTTTTTTTTTTGTTTTCGATTTTCATGCTAAAGTGAGCTTGATTGGTCTGACCTTAGAGATATGCTGCCTGTTCTAGGCCATGTGAAAGATGGTTTTGTAGCGTTTGTTATAGAAGGGTTTAAAATTGTGATCTTCAATCTGATAATCAAATTTTGTTTTCAACTGTTAATGGCTTGAATATTTTCTACTTCATGCCTTGAGTATTATGTTTTGACACAGGAGTTTGGCCATTATTCCCATACGCACAAATTAAGTATTGGCGTCTAATTTTTTTTTTACTATATGGTAATCCTTTCCAATATTGCGTCTTTCCATTATTCTATTTTTGAAGGGTCGATTGTGAAAGTTGCACCTTTGATCCTCAAATTTAAAATGTTCCAATTAAGGCATCAAATTTAAATTTATTTCATTTTGATCCAATCATTTTTTAGGCAAATTTCTCATGATGGTCTGAAGGTATTAAAAAATGATTTTTTTTGGAAAATAGAGAATCTAAATTGTAACAAATTAGAATTAGAGCATAAATTGCAACAAATTGTATTAGAATATTGATTAAATATGACAGAACGGTTAATTCTAAACTTCTCGAGAAATAGACTGGTTGGTCCGTACCTCGTGGCAAACAATTTTACACATTCAAGAATAAGTCGTATAGCAAAAACTTGGAATTATGTGAATTTTCATTGTCTGGAATATATGGTAATAACAATGAGGCACAACAATCTCAGTCCAGGAACTTCCAAGAAGAAGAGTCATGATTTTGAGTTATGGATTTGGAATCATATAATTGGAGTATCATTGGGATATCACTCTGTTTGTGAAAAGGATTGGATTCAGTGAAATACTTTAAGGTTAAAGGATAATGCCTTCTTATGTGTCGGTAGGAGACATTAGCAGAGGTTGGTAATCATGTCTCCTGTAAGAAATTTGTTTTAGATGGAAATTTCAAAATACCAATTTTCTCCTCCGTAATTATTCATTCACAGCTTGGTAACAAATTATATTATATATATATATATATGTGTGTGTGTGTGTGTGTGTGTGTGTGTGTGTGTGTGTATATAACTTAGTTTATGTTTTTCCCTGGTGCCAAGTCCCAATAACTTTATTGAGTTATTATTTACTATGTACATATATATATTGGTTTGTTTCTATGTCTTATGAAAATTGTGTACAAGGGACTTCTTTTTAGTTTTGGATACTAAAAACTCATAAACCATGTAAAATGAAACAAACTAGGTTTAGCCTTTAAATTAACTATATGACCAGAAATGGTTTCCTGATCCATGGAATATTTAAAGATTCATGCTTATCATAAATGAAGGTCGTATTCAACCTGTATAGGAAACTACGTCGAAACGTTTCCATGAAATGTTAATAGAGGATGCCAGTGATGCAAGTTTGCCCTATCTGAGTAATGGAAAAAGACTTATTTACAATCGTTGTATGGGTGATTTGCAACAAACCACTTATAAATGGATATTCAATAACTAGTGTGTAGGGCCAACATGCTATTTTTTTTTTTGGTCTGATGTTGTGCATGATTTTAGATGATTAAGTATGATTAATGAAGATGATAAGGGATATCATGGCAATTTTTTGTTCAAGTCATTAATGACAACGGAAATACAAAAGGCTTTAACAGCAGTCAAGATTAACCTAGGCCGAAATATTAGAAAGACACAGTCTCTTAAAGGGATCAACTTTTCTCATAATAAATTAACTGGTCCTATCCCATCAACATTGGAAAATTTGATTGGAGAGATTCCTCAACAATTGACAAACATGATTTCTCTTGAAGTGTTAAACCTCTCAAACAATATAATGTTTGGAACAATACCTCGTGGCAAGCAATTCAACAATCTTCGACAACAAACCTCCAACAAGAAGATGATTCTGAGCAAATATGGCTTTGGGTGGAAGATTGTTTTTACGGGTTTTGGATGTGGAATAGTAATTGGAATATCATGGGGATATATTGTACTTTCAAATGAGAAAGTTGCTCAGTTCCTGACAAGGATTGGAGAAGAACGATTGAGCACAATGCTGTAAGATTGAGGACAATGCTTGCTTGAGCATTGAAAGAAGATTAGAAATTTGTTTTTGCAAGGTTTCAATAAGTGCTTATTTCTCTCATTTGTTATTAAAATTTAGCCTCATGTACTCCTAGGCAATATATTTTAGCTTTGATTCTTTATATTTCGTTTTCTGTCTTCCGTTTTCTGTTTCCCTTTTTTTTTTTTTTTTGGGCCAATACCCTAAGTCGGATTGGATGCATGTATAATATGCTTTTTGTAAGAAATGGAATCAGTTTCATGGTACTAGTAAATGAATATGTGCACATAAAGTGTACAATAATTTTTTCTTACTCTGGAATGTGTTAGAATATTTAATATTCTTTTCCATTTCATATATCCTATGAGACACTGTTTTTCTAAAATGAAGGAAGAAAAATTATAAATATCCAATATTGTGAAAAATGTGTAAACAATTTTATTTGGCTCAAGAATTTTTTATTTCTCAAACAATGTTTAGAGCAGTTCCTGGTCCTAACTAACAAAAGTTTTTGCCTGAAGTAATTGCTCGGATACATCAAGGTAATGATTAGTTTTAAATCCTTTTTTTTAGAGGTTGTACCACCCATTTTCCTAGATTTGAAAATTGGAAGAGGTTTCACATTATTGCTACGAAAACATTTCTTTCACAACGGCTATATATATTATTATCAGTGCCCATTTTTTATTTACCAAATTTTCATGTTGTTCAATTCCTGTTGTATATGTATTTCGTAATTAATTTGATAAAATATGCGTGAAAAACAATCCATGAAGTGAAGTAAAAGAAACTCTAAAGTGATTATAAAGTCTGAAGTAAAAATTTAATATTTACTTGGAAGAAAAAATTTCTTTTAACCAACAACATAATATGTATTTGCATTACATTTTCGTTTTTAATCTATGCATAATATATACTGTATCTATTTTTTTGTATTTATACTCTATCTAATTAAAAAAATCAATATTATAATTATTATTTTTTAGATTAGAACACATTGCTATTTCTATTTATTTCTTAGTTTATGTGATAATTCTCATAAATATAGTATGGTATATGGTTTATCATATTTCTCAATTTATTTTTAATGATGATTACCATAAATAACTAATAAAAATGTAATTACCTGATACATTTGTTGCTGTAATTTTTTTCTCAATTATTTTCGTATGTTTTGGTTTAGTTTTTATATTTCTTGTTATTTTATGGAACATTTGTTCATTAAATATATTATGCTTAAAGGGGAAAAAAAAAAAGGTGATTATGCATAAAATAAAAAGTAAGTAGATATTATAATTTCTGACTAGAAATCCTATAAGGGAAAAATAAATATGATAGAGAAACAAAAAATTGTATAAAATACATTAAAATCTAACCTTTTAATCATAAGGATAAATTGGAATTGTAATCAAATTGACGTTAATGTCCATGGCAGGAATTGTTTTTGCCCCTGACGATAATTTGCCCAAACTGAAAACCAACCATATTACCAAATAATATCTAATTAAGTAATTGGCTTTGCATATCATTAATGACATCATCCTATGCATTTATATGTGATGGACAAACCATACAGACCGATTTCAAATCCTTATAAAATATTGCAATAACTAGCTAGTGCATTACGTAAAAGCTAGTACTAAGAGCAAACTTTTGGATACGATTATTTTTCTCAACATGGGTTGGATTTCATGGTTGTTGCTTCTCTTTCTTTATCTTCTATCTCCATTTCTCATTTCATCAACTTTTTCGGTTTCCTCGTTTAATATTTATCCTCCTCCTCCTCCTTCTCCTCCTCCATTGTGCCATCCCAATGAAGAATTCATTTTCCATCAAAGTTACCTGTATATGCGATACTAGTATAACTCCTCAAACAGTCACTCGGCCGAATGGCACAGCAGATTGTTGTGCATGGAGCGGAGTCACATGTGATGAGATGACAGGTCATGTGATCGGTCTCAATCTTTCTTGTGGCAGGCTTCAGGGAAATTTTCATTCAAATAGCAGTCTTATCTTCATCATCTACAAAAATTAGACCTCTCATTCAATGATTTTAGAGGCCCAACAATTCCATCTAAATTCTGTAAGTTTACCAATTTGCTACTCCTTAATTTTCAGTATTCTAATTTTTCAGGGCATGTACCATTAGAAATCTCAAATCTATCCAAATTGGTTTCCTTTGATCTTTCATATGATAATCATGAGTTGATAGTAGACATGTTTACCGTAACACCCCGTCCCAAAGTACAGCGAAAATTTTCCAACTTTGATCGAGGTTAACCATTGACCGTTGACCAAGGGGTCAAAAGTTGACTTTTTGACTCGGATGAAATTCTAGGTTGACTGTGGTACCGTTACGAAGTACACATTGGCATGAGTTCGTAGACTAGTAGCATGTCGAAAACGAAGCTACGGTTTTAAAGTTATGGGCAAAACAAGTCGAGATTCAAACTGTCCAAAACGTGCCGGGAGTTGACTTTTTATGGTTGTAGAATTCTGCTTTGACTTTTGTATGGTTGTAAAGTGCTCGTCGATACGAGTTCATAGACTAGCGGCACGCTTAAATTGGAATCTGGTTAAGAAGTTATGGACATTTGAAGTTTTCTGAATACCGTAATATTTTAATATTTTTGAATCGGTAAACAGTGAAATGCCACGTGTCGACATCTGAGAGGTCCACGTGGGTAAACAGTGTCACCCATGGTGGCTTTTATTTTGGCAAAACGGGGGAGAGGAGACAGAAAAAGAGAGAGGAGAGAGAGAGAGAGAGAGAGACAGAGAGAGAGAGCTAGAGAGAGAAACAACCGGCCATCGCCACTTAGACGTTTTCCGGCCACCCTTTCCCCACACACGCCACCCCACTGCCTCCGCCTTCTCAACTCTGACCGGCCACCCAAATCTCACGGCCAACCGACCCGTAACGCACCGGGATCGGAGCGTTTTCCAGCCACAGTGATTTTTCCCTTCCACCATCGGCCACCGCTGTTTGACCCATTTTCGGCCATTTGCAGGCCACACGCGTTAGCCACCCCTCACCACCTCCTCATTTCCGGCTAGCCCACCAAATTTCATGGCCAACCGACTGGCGACGCGCTCGGATCGGGGCATTTTCTCGCGGCGGTGCCGCCACCTTCAAACCCAGATCTCTTCGCCGTCCGGCCTCTGTTTGCCTCACCGCCAGTCCCGTTGGAACCCTCTCCCTTCGATCTACAAAACCCCCAAAAACTCAGCCATCGGCCACCGGATGCGCCGGCGGCGGCAACGGTTGCCGTTGACCGTGGCGGCTCGCTGGAAAATCCAGTTCCGGCGAGTACCCAGTTGCACCGCCGATCCCTCCCCACTAATTCCGACCCCCTGAATCCAAATCCGGTGTCTTTTTCCTTCAATTCGCGATGGTTTAGGAGAATCAAGGCTCTAAAGGCCGAAAGCTTTCCGGCAAGATTCCGGCCACCTTGGGTCCGATCTCTGGGAAGTAAGACCGGATTCGTAATCCTCGTCACTCAAGCTTTGTTTCGGTATATTACTCATCAATTTTGGTTAACGTTTGTGTTTAACCCCCCGGATACCGGGTATTATTTATCCGAATAAAATATTAATTTATTTGACTGTGTGTGAATTGTTGATCTAGGAGCATGTGTGTGTCGTGGAATTGATCCCATGGAGGATCTTAGGTTAATTGCGTGCTCTAGGTGAGTGACCCACCTTTAAAATTATTTTGGGGTGATTAATTATATTTATGTCGTGTTAATTTGATATCTAGAATTATGCTCATGTGGTGGAATTTAAATATAATTGGAAAAAAAATATTATTTTATTTATATATATATACCCATTGATGCTAAACGGAATTTTGGGTTATTAAGAAATTTCCAATTATTATTTTATTGTGATTTAATTGTATTTATTACGCATGAGCAAGGTATTTTCATTAATTAATTGTATCTGGATTTTAATATTATTTTTGGGCATTATTGGTTTAAATTAGTGGTTTCAATATTTATAATTATGCCCGAGGAACATTATTTGTTGGACCTTGTGTTACGAGAAAAATTATTTGTATATTGTTATCGGTGGTTTTGTACCGGAAATGCTAAGGAAAATGTGGGATGGTGAGTTTGAAAAATGGTATAATTCCCACGGTAAATTTTTGAAAAATTTGGTTATTTATTTTATACGCACTCATACAGTATTGGTGTTCTGGTTGTATATGTGGTTAGCGCGCAAGTTATTATGTCTCCCGTGAGTTGCCATTGGATCGAGGGCAGGCAAGTTTGATATTGGTCATAGCTGCCCCCCCTCCGTGGCCGGGATGACGGTTTCAGCAGCGGCGCTGTCGGGACGCCGAAGCGCAGTATGTAAGTTTCTCTCTTTAACCTCTCCGCCAATCGGTGCTCGAGATGCTAGGTATCGAAGGGCATCACTGGTATATGGTGTGGTGCGTCAAGTATAAGTTTTCAGATAGAAATTTCAAACCCTAAAGTGTTCAAAAATTATTTATTATATTTTATTACATTTTATTTATATTTGGGTTATTTAATTATTATTTATTAAATTAATTGATTCCTTGGTTTTCGGAAAGTACGAATAACGGGTTTTGCAAAAATGTTTTAAAAGGGGAACATTTCCAACGGAGTGAATAGTGAGGATTTTGAGAGAAATTATTACTTTCAAAAGTTTATTATTTATTTATTTATTTAATTGTATGGTATTGATTAATTAAATTCCTTTATTTGTTATATTATTAATATTAAAAGTGTTCAGTAGATAGGGTCACTCACTGAGATGATTAGCATTTTATATTTTTAAATTCCGTTCCCCTAGGTCCAGGTTGGGAGACGTTGATTGTCCGGGGTGAGCCCGACGTCTCAGTTCATTGCCGAAAGTCCAAGGAGTATTTCCTCCCTTTTTCCTTTTCATCTTGTATTGCTTCCTTATCTGTCATTGTATTAATTCCATATTTATTTTAATAATGCTCTGTATACTGTATTAGACATTTAGTTATTAATTATGCACTGATTTACTGTTATTCATTTGGAGTGCTGTAAATTTGTGGAATTATATTGTAGTAACGTGGGAGGAATAAGAGAATATATATAGAAGTGTATTTTCAGTGCAGGAAATTTATGATAAGTCCAACCCTTAGGGGAGGTTCTGCCTGATTTTCCATTAGAGGCTCCGGTAGGGTTTTCCTGGGATCAGGGCTTGTCTAAGGTTCCAGTGAGAAATTTTGGACGGGTCCTGACATTTACTTTCCTATAGTTTAACAGCCAACTTTCTTCCATTGGAGTAGGAATTTCTGTACTTAAATGATAACTTTCTCAATGGGACAATACCTGGTTGGCTGTTTTCCTTACCATTTTTGAAATATTTATTCCTTCAAAATAATCAATTCACTAGTTACATTCATGAATTTGAGTCCCTTTCCTTGAAGCAACTTATTTTGAGTAAAAAGAAATTCAGTGGATCCGTTCCAAGATCCGTCTTTCAGCAGGTGAACCTTAATTTCCTTGATCTTTCCTCAAATGAATTCTGCGGCGATGCAGGGTTGTATAAGTTTTCGAACTTGAACAAATCTGGCATTCTTTTCAATCTCAAACAATCAATTGAACGGAGAGATACCATCTTCAATTTGTAAACTCGGTTCCCTAGAAGTCCTTGATTTATTTAATAATTCTCTCAACGGGGAAGATTCATCCATGTGTTGGAAATTTTAGCTCCAGTTTATCAGTTTTGAATCTGGGTATGAATAATTTGCATGGCACAATTCCTCTTACATTCACCAAGGGAAATTCCTTGAGGGATCTGAACCTTAATGGAAATCAACTTGAAGGATTATTGCCGGCATCTTTGCTCAACTGTAAGAAGTTGGAAGTCTTGGATGTTGGAAATAATAAGATAATTGACAGATTTCCACATTGGTTGGAATCTCTTCCAATGCTACAAGTTTTTATGTTGAAATCTAATAGACTTCATGATTCCATTGACAGTCCTAAAAGTCCAGTTCATTTCCAAAAGTTACGAATCATGGACCTTTTCGATAATGAGATCAGTGGAAATTTGCCAACGAAATATTTCAAGCATTTAATAGCCATGATTGATGCAGATGCAGACCAATTGAAATACATGGGAAGAAATTAGTATAAAGACTCTGTAATTGTGGCAATGAAAGGCATCACTGTTGAAATGGAAAAGATACTAACCATTTTCACAGGCATTGATTTGTCAAACAACAAATTTTAGGGAAAGATTCCAAAGTTGATTGGGAAGCTAAAGTCACTTAAAGGGCTCAACTTTTTGATAATAAGTTGACTGGTCCTATTCCCACCATTATTGGGAAATTTGAGCAACTTTGAATGGTTAGACCATTCTTTGAATGAGCTTGTCGATGAGATTCCTCAACAGTTGACAAATATGATATCTCTTGAGGTGTTAAACCTCTCGAAAACTAGATTTGTTGGACCCATACCTTGCGGCAAACAATTCAACACATTTTGAACAACTTATATGGTGAAAACTTGGGGTTATATGGATTTCCATTGTCTGAAATGTGTAGCAATAATGAGACAAAGCAATCATCGCCTACAAACTTCCAACACAGAGGTGATTTTAAGCAAATACACATTGACTGGAAGATTGTCTGGATTGGTTATGGATGTGGAATGGTATTTGGCATATGGTTGGCACATATTGTGCTTTCAAGTAGAAAAGTTACACTGTTTATTACAAGGATTGGAGGAGAACAACGGAGTAAAATACTGACAAGTTGAAGAACGATGCTTGCTTAAGTGGTGGGAGATACTCTAATACATAACCATGCCCCGGGCAAGAAACTCTGTTTCTCCAAATAATATACGTATGGTTTTTTCAAGTGCCCCTCTGTTTTTCCTATGATTTAGCTTTTGGCTTTTGGCCTTTTGTCCTTTTTGGCAACAAATTAATTTCGATTATATGTTCGATGTTTTTTTTTCCCCTTGGTTTTTGAGTTTAATTAATTTTTCCTTTAATGTCATTCCATTATATTTGTTTCTTGCAACTTGCATATATATGCAGGAGATTTAGATTTATTATTGTTATTATTATTATTGTTTTTTTACATTTCTTGTAGAATACTTAATGTAGTGTAATTTGACCAACTAAAAAAGGGGGAAAGCTTTTATATGTGGGTAGTAAGACAAAAATTGTAGAACCTAGAAAGCAAACAATATCTCCTGCTTCAATTATTATTATGAAAATTGGATTCCGAGTTTAATAGCTATACTTTCAATTGTTAACCTCGTAGTCGAAATTTTTTTTTTTTTCCTTTTTCTTTTTTTGGGGTTGGGGGTGGGGGGAGGGAGAGAACAATTGTAGTTGAATTATTAATCCTTGGAAAATCTTTATTCTACTATATATTTCATTGTAATCATATTTTTTGTTTCGTTTCAATTTTCCGATTAAAAAATAAAATTTTTATTTAATTAAAATATTACCTTAACCTCCTACTCGTTTTGCGGAAAATTTTCAAATACTCCTGGAGTGCTGAAAACTTGGACCTCCCGCCCACTTCTACCTTTGATTGAATGGCATGTGGCTCACAGGTAGATGACTCTGCACGTTAGTCAGACAGGTATCCTTTTTTACCTTCTCCAAACACAACAAACACATCCAACCCCAAAACACCTAATTTTCCTAATCTCTTTTTTCTGTAAACTCCACCTTATTGAAAAATAACATTTTAATTCTGCAAAATTGCTTCCCAAATAACGCTAATATACTCAATATTCAGAAATTTAAATAGGTGGAATAAAGAAAAACAAGTTGGCCGGTGGTGCCAGAGCAACGTTTTTAGTAGTGCCAAAAATGGCAGTGCCTCAAAATCAGAGGGTGCCAATTTTTGGACTGGTCTTTCACTGGATCTTAAGATTGAAAAAGGTCATTTTTTAATGGTTGCTGAGGTAAATAGGAAATAACTATCCAAAACTTTCCAATTGCCCAACCAAGTTTACTAATATTGCCATCTGATTTTATATATATGCATCCGTATATTTAGAAAGCAGAAGTAGGTTCAATGGAGAAGAAGTACCCAAGGCAAAACGCAGAATCACGTTTTTTGTGTCCAACGGCGATCTTTTAACGCGTTTTGGGGAAGGAAAAAAACAATTATGCCTATCCGACGTGGAAGAGTATCCACCTCTTAGCCACATGGCCTTAAAGCAAAGGCAGGACAAGTTGGGTCTTCAGTACTCCATGAGAGCTTGAAAATTTTCTCTATTTTGTAAACCTGTCATATGTAACTTCTATTTACTCAGAGAAAGCACAGATTATAAAGTTTGAAAAATGACAAGAAAGCAAATATATTTTTCCCTTTAATTAACTATGTATGATCAGGAATGTGACCTTTTCAATTAAGAACATCGATCATGCTAATCATAAGAGAACAAGTTCATATAGATTGCACAATTTTTTTAATTTGTTGGGAAATACCAATTATGTTCAACATATGGAAAACGTTATTTGCCAGCATTAATGATCCATCACTAATTGGCTTTACATACTAACAGGTAATTTAATGGGCTACCATTCAGGATTCATTTTTGCATATTAGTTTTTTAGTTTTAAAAATTAAACAAATAAATATATTAAATATAACCAATTAATATTTATCAAATTAACATGAATCTTACCCGTGAAGATTTGTTAAGTTGCCATCTATTCCAAAAGGACATATTGCTCACCCAGGTTTTAATATCATGTTAAATTGTAATTTATTCCAAAAATTTAAACCAATAGAAAATAGATCAAAAAATGTATATCAAATGTATATTTTTATAGTGATCACTACTGATGACAAATACAGTAAAGCCTCTTTAAATGAATATCAATAGAACTATGAAAAATTGCTAATTTAAAAGGTTATTTATTTATTGATAAATAAATATTTATTCGGTCAAAATGGATTTTATATTTTTTTAGAAATAATTTTACTAATGATATGCGTATTTTTCATTTTAGCAAAACATATTCATAAATCATAAATAATAAAAAACAATTAGTCAAAAATCAGCAGGTGCATGAAAAATCTTAAAAGCTAACAAGCACATAGATAAAGGTTAATATTAATGTACATTCACAAAGGCCAAAAAAAAAAAAAAAAAAAAAACAGAAAATGAATGTTGGCACATATATACTTTAAACAATTATTTGCAACAAAATGAAAAGAATGTGCTTAATGTGATTTATTACCCAAAAAAATAAAAAAAAATAAAAATTAAAGATGAGACTGAATTCATATTAGGTACAAAGAAGAAACAGAAAGTTTTAGATGCTTTTTTTTTTTTTTTGGGGGGGGGGGGGGGTGTTGGTGAGGAACTAAATTCAAAATAATAGAAGTTGTTAAGTAAAGCTGCCCTAATATATATTTTAAAAGTTTATATATATATATATTATTGTTATTTTTTTACAAATTTAATCAATTATTAATATATACGTTTGATCTGTCCTAAAGGATTAAAAATATATATATATATAGAGACCAAAATACATTTTGATACTCTCTATTTTCATTTAGGTGCTGCAAATTGTTTTTTGATATTTGATACATTTTATTTACAAAATTTAATATTTTAATCCAATGCTGTTAATTTTCAATGGAATCCATAAAAGAGGGTCACGTGAGTTGTACATGACCCGTAAAAATTGATTTTTTTTATTTTTCTTTCCAATTTTTTAGAATTAATCTGAAAGAACATTAATGACTTGTCTTTGTCTTCCTCCTTCATCCGGGTCGAGATCAACCTGATTTTCAGCCTCATGGGTGGCAGACCCGGTAGCTAAGCTGGCGGTTTCTCATTTTTCTGATGGCCATTTTCGAAGAGTCAAACGTTGTTTTCTTCATCTCATCGACGACATCAAAACCCCATCATCCGTTCGTGTTATCTCGTTAGATAAGTAATATCCAAATACAGAAAGCAATGACCATTGGGTTTTCAAGGTTTCAGACGAAATTTTATGGTCTCAAACCAAATTGAATGCTCAAAATCATTCCACTCCACCCGAAAAAGATTCAAAAACAATGCTCATGTATCAATTTCATCCAAAACTAAGTTTCTAAATTTTTTTTACAGATCAGCTCCTTCTATTCCTTCTACAATTTTGCATAGCTGAAGGAGGCAACGGTAGGCAGAGGAAGTAGCAGGTTTCTGATGATGATGATGATGATCACTACCTCCACTACTTTGTTGTTGTTGCTGATGATTTGATGATGCAAATATTGAAGAAAAATGAAAAAACAGAAAAATCAAATATAAGGTATATTCAAGAAAGGATTAAAAGAGGTAGAAATATTCATCCTTTAATTTTTCAGCTTTTATGGAGAAGAAGCTAAAGGGGATAAACAACAAAAATTGACTGCAGGAAAAAAAGAAAAAAAGAAAAAAAGAAGGAATATAGAAAGAAAAACATGGTGAGAATACCATGGGCTTTAGAGAGAGAGAATTTTTTTTTTTCTCTTTCGTAAATGTTGATGGGGTGCTTTTTTAGAGGGTGAGGGGATCTAGTGAAAAATCATATCAACAAAGAGAGAGTTGCAAAGAGCAATAGAGAGAGAGAGAGAGAGAGAGAGAGAGAGAGAGAGAGAGAGAGAGAGAGAGAGCAGGTTTACTGATGTGTGTTAAGCGAAATTTATCTCCCAAATTTTCAAAAATTATTAAAAAAATTCATATAATTGATCATGTGAGTTACACATAATACTTTATTAACAATCTCCATATAGTTTTAACGGAATTAATACTAGAGGATATTAAATTTTAAAATTTTTTTTACAGCCCCTAAGTAAAAATATAACAAACAAAAATGCATTTTGGCCAAAAAATTATTATCTTATGTATTTAACAAGGTTATTCATTTAATACTCTAGTCGAAGTTGGGATAAAAAATTTCATTTACTCATTGGAATCTCTTCCCATGCTTCAAGTTCTTATCTTGAGATCTAATAGTTTCCATGGTTGCATAGGTAGTTCCAAAACTTCACTTCCTTTCCAAAAGTTGAGAATATTTTAAGAATTTAGTGGCGATGAAGGATCCAAATACAGACCAATTGGAGTACATAGGAGAATGCTATTATCAAGATTCTGTGATTTTGGTCGTGAAAGGCTTCTTTACTGAATTTGTGAAAATTCAAATGATTTTCACGATCGATTTCTCGAAGAACAAATTTCAGGGAGAGATTCCCAGATTGATTGGGAAGCTAAAATCACTTGGAGGTCTCAATTTTTCTCATAATAACTTGATTGGTTCTATTCTGTCAAGCTTTGGAAATTGAGTAACCTTGAATGGTTAGACATCTCTTCAAATGAGCTTGTTGGTGAGATTCCTCAGAAATTGACAAATATGGTATCTCTTTCAGCTCTAAACCTATCGAGAAACAGATCGGTAGGTCGTATTGCTCATGGCAAACAATTTGACACATTTGATAACAATTCATACAGTGAAACTTGGGATTATGTGGATTTCCACTATCTAAAATGTGTGGGAATAATAATGAGCCACAACAATCGCCGTCCTCAAATATACAAGAAGAAGGTGGTTGGAAGGAAATACATGGGTTTGAGAGGAAGATCATCTTGATGGGTTATGGATGTGGAGTGGTGATTGGAATATCAATGGGATATATAGTGCTTTCTAATCAAAAAGTTACTTTGGTTTTAATAAGAATTGTTGTGATCCTTTGATCACGAAAACACAACAAACTAATATAGAAAAATAAAGAAAGACAAAAGCATGAAAATTGAGAAGAAAAATATATATTATAACTATGGAATTTATACACAAAAAAAACTTATTTCAAACTCTCTCATGGATTCTCAAAACCTATATTGTCTATACTGTATATTGTGTGATACAAGACTGAAAATGTTCAACATCTATTTGTAATGCTCTAGGGTTGAAACCGTAATGGGCCGGTGTAACATCCCGTCTCGAAGTACGCCGGAAATTTCTCAAATTTGACTAAGGTTGACTGGGTTTGACCATTGTTGACCAAGAAGGGGTCAAATATTAACTCTTTCTTCCAGTGGAATTTTACATTGATCAAGGTACCGTTACAAAGTACACGTTGTCACGAGTCCATAGACTAGTAGCACGTTGAAAATGGAGCTACGGTTTGAAAGTTATGAGCAAAACAAGTTGAGGTCCAAACTGTACAAGGGGTGTCAGACTTGACTTTTTGTTCATGCAAAGTTGAGCTTTGACTCATGCATGGTTATGAATTAATCGTTGATACGAGTTCATAGACTAGTGGCACGCTTAAATTGGACATCTGGTTAAAAAGTTAGACATGCAAAGTTTTCCGAATACTGTAATATTTTAATATATTTTGACTTGAGTGAACAGTGTGTGCCAGGTGTCGTATTTTCAGCCAATCCTGTGAGTGAACAGTATCACCCACGAGTGGCTTTTATTTTGGCCAAAACACGTGAGCCGGGGAAGGAGAGAAAAAGAGGGGAAGAAAGAGAGAAACCCAATCGGCCAACCATTGTTCACCCGTTTCTAGCCAGCCCAGTCTGATCTTCCACCTCTTTCCCTCTATTTTGGGTCTTCCGAGTTCAAATATGGTCTCCAATTGTTTAAATTTGAAGTGGTTCTCGAGTTATGAAGAGGTGAAGTTTGGCCGGTACTTCCCAGGCAAATTCTGACCACCACCGGTAGAATTGGGGTCAATGAAGGCCGGTAATGCGATCCTCATTTCATAAGCTTCGATTCGATAAACTCCCCGGGTACCAGGTATTATTTACCCGAATAAAATATTAATTTACTTGAGTTGTACAATATTGTTGTTCTAGGAGCATGTGTGCATCGTGGAATTGATCCCATGGAGGATCTTGGGTTAATTGCATGCTCGAGGTGAGTGACCCACCTTCAAACTTAATTTCGGGTGTTAAATTATATTTCTTTTGTGACAATTAAATGTTTGAATTTAATATTTATGTGTTAAATATTTAGCAAAATTATATTTGAAATTTTGATGGCATAATTTGAATAGATTGAAATGTATATGTGCATTAAATCATATATGATTTTTTGACAAATTATGGAAATTTAGATTTTATGGAAATTTGATATTTAAAGGAATTGTGATTTTAATATTAATTGATTTATTGTGGAATTTATTTGTGAGTTTATTTTGATTAATAAAAATGCATTTATATGGATTTATGAATTTTTGAAATTTTATGGGATTTTAATGAAATTATGCCTATCTTGAATTTTAAGGATTTAAGGATATTATTTTAAAAATTATGCTTATGCACTTGAATATTGTGGATTGGGAAATGGATGCATTTGAAAGTTGATGGATTTGAAATTGATGAAAATTGTGTGATGGATTTATGACGATGATTTATAAAGGAATTGTGGAAATTTACGGGTTTAATTGGATGGAATAAACCAGGTAGTATTTATGAGATTTTGAGATTTGAAAATAAATATATTGATTTTATGATTTTTATATGCACCATACGCGTACTGGTGTTCTTTATGCATGGATATGATTTGCATGCAGGTAGATATGGTGAGTGCGTAGGTGGGTGTGAGTAGCGCATAAGTGATTATGGGGTTGTCCTGTGGTTGCCATCGGATGAGGGTAGGCCGCCCCTCCATGGCCGGGATGCCTGTTTGCAGCGGCGTGGTGGGATGCCACTCTACCGTATGCTGGTTTCTCTCTTTAACCTCCTATCTGGCGGTACCTTGGGATGCTGGTTACCGTTAGCGCCATTGGTATATAGTGCGCGCATCAGTGGTTTTTCGGAACATGGATTTCAAAGTAAATATTTTGAAATTATATTTAAATTGGAATGTGTTTAATATTGTTTTTATTATTTAATTCAATTGGAGATTTTAATACAAATTTTATGGAATTTTATTATGTTTTTAATCACCTATTTATATTAATGTTTTAACAATGCATTTTATCTTGATTTTACTATTTACATTGATTTGATGATTTTAAAGAGATCTTACTATGTTCTTACCATTTATTTTAAATGGAGGTTTTAATTTGATTTAATTATTCTTTTATTTAATCGTTCAATTAATTAATTCATTCTAATTATTTTAATTATTTCCTGAATTGTCTTAATGTAAGTTTTATTAATAATTTTGTATTATTTGTGTATGACATTTATCAATCATTTAGTAATTGTTACAGGATTATTTTATTTCTATTTCTATTTTATTTCCATTATAATTTTGGATCCTTGAATTCTTGTATTTTATTTGAAATTTATTGGACTAATTATTTCTTGATTTTTGGGGCATAAAATATTGGGTTTTGCTAAAATGTTTTAAAAAGGGAAACTTTTCCAACGGAGTGAAAGTCCAAGAAGCATTTCCCCCTTTTTTTTCCTCTTCATCTTTTATTGCTTCTTTATCTGACGTTGTATTAATTCCATATTTATTCGTAAAATGCTCTCTATACTGTATTGGACACATTTATTAAATACTGCATTGATTCCCTATTATTATTTTGGAATGCTGTAAATTTGTGGAATTGAATTGTAATAATGTGGGAGGAATAAGAGGGTGTATATAGAACTGTGTTTTTAGTGCAGGAAATTTGTGGTAAGTCCAACCCTTATGGGAGGTTCTGCCAGATTTTCCATTGAAATGTCCGGTAGGGTTTCCCTGGGATCAGGGCTTGTCTAGGATTCCGGTGAGAAATTTTAGATGGGTCCTGACAGTTGGTATCAGAGCTTTAGGTTCTAGTATTCCTAAGGGATTGTGCATTGTTGTTCGTCCCATCCATGTCTATTCCTTTGTTTTAATCATCTTAAGGCGTTCTTTCCCTTTGTCTCGAAGCAAATTCGTTGTTCGAGTTGAAATAACTCTAATCTTCGAGGGTGTCAATTAAAATCACCTATCCTAACGGAAAATTCGTATGGCCTAGTCAATGGTCAAGGATTGCCTTTTCTTTATCGAAGGTCAAGTAATGGGGGTAGATCCAATGTGAATCTTTTTGGGATCCGAAGTGATCATAGATATGGATTGAGTAGTTATGCATCTTATGTTTATGGACCGCTACCATAAAAGGGTAAAATTAAAGTGTTTCAGCTTACCTAAAGTGGTGCTTCGTGAAGGAGCTAGGATGCCTTTATCGTGGTTAATTTCTATCCTCGTCTCCAAGAAACTACCAAAGAATGGTTGTCAAGGGTATTTGACCCATGTGGTTGATGCCCGAGTAGATGGTGAGTGTTGGAAGTGCTCATAGTGGGAAGCAATTCGAAAGCATTTTCCCAACAAGTTATCTGGATTACGACCGTAAAAAGGATATCAAATCACCATTAAATTAGCTTTGGACATCGATCTATTTCAGTACCGCCATACCGTGCGACTCCATCAAAGTTAAGGGAGCTGAAAGGCTTAGCTACAAGATTGGTGAATAAAGGTTTCACTTGATCAAGCTTATCATCGTGAATGGCATCCGTTTTGTTCATGGAGAAGAAGGATGATTGCCTAAAGGTGTGTATCGGCTACCAACAACCTAAAAAAGTGACCACCCATAATCGATACTTGTTGTCGAGTATGGATGTGTGTCGATCAACCTCAAGGTGTCAATATATTTTTTCCGATCAATTATCAAAAATTAAATGCTTTTCAAAGTGATGTTTGAAATTAAAGGTATTTTATTCATATTTTTATTATTCATTTAAATCGATATTTTAGCATGAATTTCATTTAGATTGATTTTATTATTTATTTGAAATTGCGATTTAAAATATATTTTGACATGTTTTTATAATTTACCTTGATTACGAGAGTTTACATAGAATGTGTTTTTATCATTTATTCAATTAATATTTTAAAGTGCATTTTACTATGACCTTATTATTTAAATTGTTTGGATGATTTAAAATAAATTTTATTATATTGTTTCTCTTATTTTAAATACATGTTTCAAATGGATTTAAATATTTCTTTTATTATTTAATCGATTCATTTTATTTATTTTAAAATGATTATTAAAATGCATTTATTCATGTTTTTATTATTGTTCCAATGTGGAATTTTAACAATTGCCTATGCAAGTTAAGGTATTTTAAACTAATTAAAATAATTCTCTCATATTTATTATTTCATTGATTTAATTAGTAAATTTTATAAATTATATTTTGATTGTTGAGGAAATTTGAAATTTTAATTTAGGTTGATAAATTGTATATATTTTATGTTGGTGGTATATTTGAAAAATATATTTATTATTTGTTTTATGTTGTGGTTTTTCCAAGAGCGACTTAAGCTTTAAGTATCACCAATTGAGGATCCAAGAGTAGGATATCGTTGAGTTCAAAAAGGAGATCCTAAAGGAAGCATGTGATTCGATATATGCGATACACTCCAAAGGTGTGAAAATGTATCGAACGCTCACTAAGTATTATTGGTGGATTGGCACGATAAAGGAAGTCGCCGAATTAGAATCAAGGTACGTAAGTTGCTGACAAGTGGAAGCGGGAAGTAGAAATGTTAGCGCACTTTTTACTGGAACAAGAGTGGTTCTCACTGAGACAAGTCGGCCAAGTTGTTCATAAAGCGTATCATGAGACTACACAAAGTATCAATCACCATTACGTCTAATTGAGATTTGAGCTTTACTTCAAGACTATGACGAAAGTTAACAGATACACTTGGAGTGAGACTTAACTACTGCATCGCCTTCCACCACAGGTCATTAGACAAGTGAAGTGCAGAATTTATACTTCGGAAGTTATGCTGAGACTGTGCATTATGTAATGTCGAATGAAGTGGGAATAAGCAACTACCATTGATAAGGTCCATTCTAATATTAACTACCAAACGAGTATTAAAATGTCTTCGTACGAAGATCTATATAAGAGACAACGCTGAACCCCACTATATTGGAGTGAAGTAGGTGAGGGGAAGCACCATACGACGACCAACCTGAATTGGATGTGAACTGTAACACCCCGTCCCGAATCGCACCGGAATCCGTGCACGTTGACCGAGGTTGACTGTTGACCGTTGACCAAAGGGGTCAAAAGTTGACTTTTTGACTCGGTGGGAATTTCGAGTTGAGCAGGATACCGTGGCGAAGTGCACGATGCCACGAGTTCGTAGACTGGTAGCACGTCGAAAACGGAGCTACGGTTTGAAAGTTATGGACGAAACAAGTTGCGGTCCAAACTGTCCAAGGGGTGCCGGAGTTGACTTTTTGTTTATGGGGAATTGAGCTTCGACTTGTGCATGGTTGTGAAGTGCTCGTCGATACGAGTTCACAGACTAGCAGCACGCTCAAAACGGACATCCGGTTAAAAAGTTATGGACGTTTGAAGTTTACCGGATACCGTATTATTTTAATATTTTTTTTTGGGTCGGTGAACAGTGAAATGCCACGTGTCAACTTCTGATTGGTCCATGTGGCATGAACAGTGTCACGCAGGGTTTTAATTTTGAAAAACTCTCAGGGAAGAGAGAGAAAGAGAGAGAAGAGAGAGAAAGAGAGAGAGGAGAGAGAAAGAGAGAGAGAGAGAGCCACCGCCGGCCACCAGAGTTTTCCACTGTTCCGGCCGAGTTACTGTACACGCGCCGGACAGAAAGCTTGCCCACCTCATTTCCGGCAAAACCTCCAAATTTCACGGCGAACGGCCGCCGGACGCGCCCGGATCGGACGTCCGAAGTTTGGCGGCGATTTTTCCCCTCCACCGTCGGCCACCGCGAATCGGCACTGTTCCGGCCATTTTCCGGCCACACACGCCTGACAGCCTTGATCCTCTCCTCAAGTCCGGCCTACCCACCAAAAATCACGGCCATCGGACCACCGACGCGTCGGGATCGGAGCGTTTTCCGGCGAGGGGTCGAAAATCTTCAAACGGTGATTTCTCCGCCGTCCGACCTCCGTTTTGCTCACCGTCGGTCCCGTTGGATTGCTCTCCTCACGATCTACAAATCTGCAAAATTTCACAGCCAACGGCCACCGCCGGAAAATATTGTTCCGGTGACCGTTGCCGATGACGTGGCGGCCCGCCGGAAATTACTGTTCCGGCGAGTACCCGAAAATTCCGGCCAGCTCCAGTCCGCAGTGTTCGACCTCCTGAACCCAAATCCGACTTCCGTTTCCACCAATTCGCGACGGTTTGGGAGAATTGCGGAGCCGAAACTCGAAAAGCTTTCCGGCGAGATTCCGACCCCGTCGGGTTCGATCACCGGAAAGTAAGACCGAATCCGTGATCCTCATCACGCGAGCTTCGATTCGGTATATAACTCGTAACCCTTAGATGTCGCTTGGTGTTCGCTCCCCGGGTATCCATTTGGGAATTACCCGAATAAAATATTAATATTTTTGGTTTGTGCACTGTGGTTGTTTAGGTGCACGCGCGAGTAGTGGAGTGGATCCCGAGGAGGATCTTAGTTGATTTGCGCTCTCCAGATGAGTGACCCACCTTCAAAAATTATTTTGGGCAATTAATTAAATTTAATTGGTATTTAATTTAGTATTTAAATTATGCTCATGTGGTGTGGTTTAATTATGGTTTTAACGCGGTTTAATTTAATTTATTTGTTATGCATGAGCAAGGTATGTTTCGGTATTAATTTTACGTGGTTTCAAATGTGATTTCTCGGGCATAATTGGGTTAAATATTTTGTGAAAATATTTGGTTAAATTTTATAAATTATGCCCGCGGTATTTTTATGGTTGCATTTTGTATTTCGAGAAAATTGTGGTTTGTTGTTATCGCTGTTTCGTACCGGGTGATTGGATAAAATATGTTGGTTGTTTATGTTTATTTTTAGACGCACTCATACAGTATTGGTGTTCTGGTGTATGGTGTATGGACACGTGGTTTAGCACGCGGTTATTATATGGTTTAGCGTGCGGTTATTACTTCACCCGTGAGTTGCCATTGGACCGTGGGCAGGCAAGGTTATTGTTGCGCACAGCCGCCCCCCTCCTTGGCCGGGTGATGGTTTTTAGCAGTCGGTACTGTCGGGACGCCGAAGTGACCACTGCAGGTTTCTCTCTCTTTAACCTCCCGCCAGTCGGTGCTCGGGACGCTGGGTATCGGAGGGCATCACCGGTATATGGTGTGGTGCGTCAGGTGTAATTGTCGGTGTAATTGCAAATAATGGTTTAAACCCCAAAAGTGTTCAAAATTTATTTATTATAATTTATTATATTTTTATTATATATTTGGGGTATGTATTTATTTAATTGTTGTTGTTAAATTATTTAATCCCTTGGTTTTTGGGAGGTATGCACATTGGGTTTTGCGAAAAGGTTTTAAAAAAGGAACATTTCAAACGGAGCGATTGGTGAGAGTTTTGAGGGAAATCATTATTTTCCAAAGGTTATTATTATTTATTATTAATTGTTGGTATTTGTTCCACTCCTTAATTGTTATTATTTTATTATTATTATTAAAAGGTGTTCAGTAGTTCGGGTTACTCACGGAGATGATTAGCATCTCACACTCTTAAATTCCGTTCCCTTAGGTGCAAGTGGTGGTAGACGTTCTTCCGGAGCGAACCAAGTTTTCCGCTGCTGTTGTGTTTCGAGAAGTTTCTTTGTACTCTTTCATTTCAGTGTATTATTTCTTTTCAGCCTTGTTGTATTTCTGTTGTTTAGCACTTCTTAAAGCTCTGTATACTATTGGAATACTTCTGTTTTATTTATGCACTGGACTGTTGTTGCTTTGCGAAGTGCTGGAATTTGCGGAATCAGTTTGTAGTTTGTGGGATGAATAAGGGGATGTTTTTAGAAGTGTGTTTTCAGTGCAGGTAATTTGTGGTAAGTAAATCCCTTAGGGGAGGCTCTGTCGGATTTTCCTTTGGAGGGTCCGGTAGGGTTTCCCTGGGATCAGGTCTGTCTAGGGTTCCGGGGAAGGAATTCTGGACGGGTCCTGACAGTTGGTATCAGAGCATAGGTTCTTGTAATCCTAAGGGACTGTGCATTGCTGTACAGCCCATCCGTAAATTCCTTCCTTTCGTAATCGTGCTTAAGTGTCCCTGTTTCTAAACTCTTGTTTGTTTCCTCAGAATCTACTACGATGAGTCGGCGGGACACACGTAGGACTCGGGAACGCTCTGCTGAGAGTTCCGGAAGTCGTTCTAGCCTTAGAAATCTGGTCTCTCAACTAACTAGAGCCTTAGGGGGTTCAAGCTCTAGTAATCGATCTGTGGATCAAGCTCGACGTTTAGGAGCCGTGGAGTTCGATGGGAGCCAAGGCCCAGCAGCAGCCTTGAAGTGGCTATCCAGCATAGAGAAAATCTTGGAAGAGGGGATGCAGTGCCCCGATGAAGATATGGTGAGGATTTCTGGGTTCATGTTAGAGGGAGACGCCCGGAAGTGGTGGCAGATGGAGAAGACCCGCAGAAGGCATACGTGGGATCAGTTCAAGATTGCCTTCTCTACTGAGTTTTGTCCTCCTGCCTATCGTGAGGCAAGAAGGAGAGAGTTCGAGGAACTGCGACAGGGGAACATGACAGTGACCGAGTACGAGAGGAGATTCCGGGAACTATCAGAATTCTGCATGCACCTGATTCCTGACGATCACACGAAGAATATGAGGTTCATAGATGGATTGAAAGAGAGCATCGGTTACACCCTTTCTGGATCAGTACATCCCACCTATCAGTCCGCCAGGGATGCAGCGCTCGAGCTAGAGAGACAGGAGGAGATACGCAGACCCTCAAGGCGCAGATCTTTCGAAGGTTCGTATAGCGGAGTACCTCAACAGGGGGCAACTAAAAGAAGCCATAGTTCAGGCTCAGACAATGATGGGTTAAGCCCACGAGGCAGATTCCAGAGGAGAGATAGTTATCGTATGCCCCAGCCAGCTCGCCATTCGATCAGTGTGGATACAAGCTCGTATCAGCAGTCACGCATTGGTTCTCCGCGGATTTGTCCACTTTGTAGGGGGAATCATTCTGGGCAGTGTCAGATGGATGGTTTATGCTTTCGGTGTGGGCAGCCAGGCCACATAAGGAGGGATTGCCCTTATGGTAGCGGCAGTGTGCTAGGAGCAGGTCGACGGACACAGCATACGGGAGTATTTCCAGGACAGAGTTCCCAGGGGAGTCAGCCAGTAGGAGTTTCTTCGGGATCAGTCTAGCCGTCTGCAGGATCGAGTCGAGGTAGAGGAAGGAAACCCCAGCAGACAAGTCAAGGCCGGGTGTTTGCTATGACGCAGCAGGGAGCCAGGACTACGCCCGACGATTTCACAGGTACTTTGACTATTTTTGGTAATGACACATGTGTACTTATAGACCCGGGAGCAACACATTCGTTCATCTCAAGAGAGTCTGTCGTTCGGGTCGGTATGACCCCTACTCCTTTAGAATGTCTGTTAGAAATAGCCACTCCTGTAGGAGAATCCTTGTGGCCTAGACAGTTAATCAAGGAATGTTTCTTCTGCATCGAAGATCAAGTGATGGAAGCGGATCTGATCCTGTTGGATCTATTCGGACTTGAAGTAAGTTTGGGCATGGATTGGTTGGTAAGGAACCACTTAGTCGAGGAAGCGACGTAGGAGCCCGAAGCGCAAGTGCGTGATCAGAACCCTTATCTGTTCTAGTGACGCGCGGAAATTTCGAGGACGAAATTTTTGTAAGGGGGGAAGGCTGTAACACCCCGTCCCGAATCGCACCGGAATCCGTGCACGTTGACCGAGGTTGACTGTTGACCGTTGACCAAAGGGGTCAAAATTTGACTTTTTGACTTGGTGGGAATTTCGAGTTGACCAGGATACCGTGGCGAAGTGCACGATGCCACGAGTTCGTAGACTGGTAGCACGTCGAAAACGGAGCTACGGTTTGAAAGTTATGGACGAAACAAGTTGCGGTCCAAACTGTCCAAGGGGTGCCAGAGTTGACTTTTTGTTTATGGGGAATTGAGCTTCGACTTGTGCATGGTTGTGAAGTGCTCGTCGATACGAGTTCACAGACTAGCAGCACGCTCAAAACAGACATCCGGTTAAAAAGTTATGGACGTTTGAAGTTTACCGGATACCGTATTATTTTAATATTTTTTTTTGGGTCGGTGAACAGTGAAATGCCACGTGTCAACTTCTGATTGGTCCACGTGGCATGAACAGTGTCACGCAGGGTTTTAATTTTGAAAAACTCTCGGGGAAGAGAGAGAAAGAGAGAGAAGAGAGAGAAAGAGAGAGAGGAGAGAGAAAGAGAGAGAGAGAGCCACCGCCGGCCACCGGAGTTTTCCACTGTCCCGGCCGAGTTACTGTACACGCGCCGGACAGAAAGCTTGCCCACCTCATTTCCGGCAAAACCTCCAAATTTCACGGCGAACGGCCGCTGGACGCGCCCGGATCGGACATCCGAAGTTTGGCGGCGATTTTTCCCCTCCACAGTCGGCCACCGCGAATCGGCACTGTTCCGGCCACACGCGCCTGACAGCCTTGATCCTCTCCTCAAGTCCGGCCTACCCACCAAAAATCACGGCCATCGGACCACCGACGCGCCGGGATCGGAGCGTTTTCCGGCGAGGGGTCGAAAATCTTCAAACGGTGATTTCTCCGCCGTCCGACCTCCGTTTTGCTCACCGTCGGTCCCGTTGGATTGCTCTCCTCACGATCTACATATCTGCAAAATTTCACAGCCAACGGCCACCGCCGGAAAATACTGTTCCGGTGACCGTTGCCGGTGACGTGGCGGCCCGCCGGAAATTACTGTTCCGGCGAGTACCCGAAAATTCCGGCCAGCTCCAGTCCGCAGTGTTCGACCTCCTGAACCCAAATCCGACTTCCGTTTCCACCAATTCGCGACGGTTTGGGAGAATTGCGGAGCCGAAACTCGAAAAGCTTTCCGGCGAGATTCCGACCCCGTCGGGTTCGATCACCGGAAAGTAAGACCGAATCCGTGATCCTCATCACGCGAGCTTCGATTCGGTATATAACTCGTAACCCTTAGATGTCGCTTGGTGTTCGCTCCCCGGGTATCCATTTGGGAATTACCCGAATAAAATATTAATATTTTTGGTTTGTGCACTGTGGTTGTTTAGGTGCACGCGCGAGTAGTGGAGTGGATCCCGAGGAGGATCTTAGTTGATTTGCGCTCTCCAGGTGAGTGACCCACCTTCAAAAATTATTTTGGGCAATTAATTAAATTTAATTGGTATTTAATTTAGTATTTAAATTATGCTCATGTGGTGTGGTTTAATTATGGTTTTAACGCGGTTTAATTTAATTTATTTGTTATGCATGAGCAAGGTATGTTTCGGTATTAATTTTACGTGGTTTCAAATGTGATTTCTCGGGCATAATTGGGTTAAATATTTTGTGAAAATATTTGGTTAAATTTTATAAATTATGCCCGCGGTATTTTTATGGTTGCATTTTGTATTTCGAGAAAATTGTGGTTTGTTGTTATCGCTGTTTCGTACCGGGTGATTGGATAAAATATGTGGGATGGTGTTTTGTGAAATTTTGGTATACTTCCCACGGTGGTTTTTGGAAAAACGGTACGGTTGGTTGTTTATGTTTATTTTTAGACGCACTCATACAGTATTGGTGTTCTGGTGTATGGTGTATGGACACGTGGTTTAGCACGCGGTTATTATATGGTTTAGCGTGCGGTTATTACTTCACCCGTGAGTTGCCATTGGACCGTGGGCAGGCAAGGTTATTGTTGCGCACAGCCGCCCCCCTCCTTGGCCGGGTGATGGTTTTTAGCAGTCGGTACTGTCGGGACGCCGAAGTGACCACTGCAGGTTTCTCTCTTTAACCTCCCGCCAGTCGGTGCTCGGGACGCTGGGTATCGGAGGGCATCACCGGTATATGGTGTGGTGCGTCAGGTGTAATTGTCGGTGTAATTGCAAATAATGGTTTAAACCCCAAAGGTGTTCAAAATTTATTTATTATAATTTATTATATTTTTATTATATATTTGGGGTATGTATTTATTTAATTGTTGTTGTTAAATTATTTAATCCCTTGGTTTTTGGGAGGTATGCACATTGGGTTTTGCGAAAAGGTTTTAAAAAGGGAACATTTCAAACGGAGCGATTGGTGAGAGTTTTGAGGGAAATCATTATTTTCCAAAGGTTATTTTTATTTATTATTAATTGTTGGTATTTGTTCCACTCCTTAATTGTTATTATTTTATTATTATTATTAAAAGGTGTTCAGTAGTTCGGGTTACTCACGGAGATGATTAGCATCTCACACTCTTAAATTCCGTTCCCTTAGGTGCAAGTGGTGGTAGACGTTCTTCCGGAGCGAACCAAGTTTTCCGCTGCTGTTGTGTTTCGAGAAGTTTCTTTGTACTCTTTCATTTCAGTGTATTATTTCTTTTCAGCCTTGTTGTATTTCTGTTGTTTAGCACTTCTTAAAGCTCTGTATACTATTGGAATACTTCTGTTTTATTTATGCACTGGACTGTTGTTGCTTTGCGAAGTGCTAGAATTTGCGGAATCAGTTTGTAGTTTGTGGGAGGAATAAGGGGATGTTTTTAGAAGTGTGTTTTCAGTGCAGGTAATTTGTGGTAAGTAAATCCCTTAGGGGAGGCTCTGTCGGATTTTCCTTTGGAGGGTCCGGTAGGGTTTCCCTGGGATCAGGTCTGTCTAGGGTTCCGGGGAAGGAATTCTGGACGGGTCCTGACATGAACACCTACGAATAACTATGAATAAGGTGAAAGTCATCCGAGAGAGTTTGAAAGCCGCTCAAGATCGACAAATGAGTTAAGCCGACGTGCATGGAAAAGATCTTGAATTCGAAGTCTGAGATTGAGTTTCTTTGAAATTATCTCCATAGGAGAGAGTCGTACGCAGAATTTATACTGCGGAAGTTATGCTAAGACTGTGCATTATGTAATGTCGAATGAAGTGGGAATAAGCAACTGCCATTGATAAGGTCCATTCTAATATTAACTACCAAACGAGTATTGAAATGTCTTCGTACGAAGCTCTATATAAGAGACAATGCCGAACCCCACTATATTGGAGTGAAGTAGGTGAGGAGAAGCACCATATGATGACCAACCTGAATTGGATTCGAACACCTACGAATGACTATGAATAAGGTGAAAGTCATCCGAGAGAGTTTGAAAGCCGCTCAAGATCGACAAATGAGTTAAGCCGACGTGCATGGAAAAGATCTTGAATTCGAAGTCCGAGATTGAGTTTTTTTGAAATTATCTCCATAGGAGAGAGTCATACGCCTTGGTTGACAGAGAGAGCTAACTTCTCGTTATCTTTATTTCTACGAGGTTAGCGAAAGAATTGGTGTTGTAACGTACGAGTTAGCATTTTTGGAAGAGTTAACACAGGTATGTAACGTATTTCATGCATCGGAGCTACGAATAGACATCGAAGACCTGTCATGCATGGAGCGACTAAGACAAATTTTTAAGTCATGAAGAATGCGTATGGATCAATAAGACTATTTTCTCAAGTCAAAAGTCTCGTGGTGAATTAATCCAGTCGAGAAAATGACGTGGAAGCTCGAGGCACAAATCCGCAACCAATATTCTTATGCGTTTCTGTGACGTATAAAATTTTAAGGATGAAATTTTCGTAAGGGGGGAAGATTGTAACACCCCGTCCCGAAGTACATTGGAAATTTATCAACTTTGAACAAGGTTGACCGGGTTTGACCGTCGTTGACCAAAAAGGGATCAAATGTTGACTTATTGCTTCCGGTGGAATTTCACATTGACTGAGGTACCGTTACAAAGTAAACGTTGTCACGAGTCCATAGACTAGTAGCACGTTGAAAACGGAGCTACGGTTTGAAAGTTATGAGCAAAACAAGTTGAGGTCCAAACTGTCAAAGGGGTGCCGGAGTTGACTTTTTGTTCATGCAAAGTTGAGCTTTGACTCATTCATGGTTGTGAAGTACTTGTTGACACGAGTTCATAGACTAGCAGTACGCTTAAATTGGACATCTGATTAAAAAGTTATGGACATGCAAAATTTTTTGAATACTGTGATATTTTAATATATTTTGACTTGAGTGAACAGTGTGTGCCACATGTTGTATTTTCAGCAATTCCCGTGAGTGAATAGTATCACCCATGGGTGGCTTTCATTTTGGCCAAAACATGTGAGCCGAGGAAGGAGAGAGAAAGAGGGGAAGAGAGAGAGAGCGAGAGAGAGAAAGAGAGCTAGAGAGAGAAACCCAACCGGCCAACCGCCGTTCACCTGTTTTTGGCCAGCCCAGTCTGATCTTCCACCCCTTTCCCCCTATTTTGGGTCTTCTGAGTTCAAATATAGTCTCCAATTGTTTAAATTCGAAGTGGTTCGCGAGTTATGAGGAGGTGAAGTTTGGCCGGTACTTCCTGGGCAAATTCCGACCACCACCTTCAGAATTGGGATCAATGAAGACCGGTAATGCGATCCTTGTTCCATAAGCTTTGATTCGGTATATTACTCACAAATTTTGGTTAACGCTTGTGTTAAACTCCCCGGGTACTGGGTATTATTTACTCGAATGAAATATTAATTTATTTGAGTTCTGCAATATTGTTGTTCTAGGAGCATGTGTGCATCGTGGAATTGATCCCATGGAGGATCTTGAGTTATTTGCGTGCTCGAGGTGAGTGACCCACCTTCAAACTTAATTTCGGGTGTTAAATTATAGTTATTTTGTGACAATTAAATGTTTGGATTTAATATTTATGTGTTAAATATTTAGCAAAATTATATTTGAAATTTTGATGGCACAATTTGAATAAATTGAAATGTATATGTGCATTAAATCATATATGATTTTTTGACAAATTATGGAAATTTAGATTTTATGGAAATTTGATATTTAAAGGAATTGTGATTTTAATATTAATTGATTTATTGTGGAATTTATTTGTGAGTTTATTTTGATTAATAAAAATGCATTTATATGGATTTATGAATTTTTGAAATTTTATGGGATTTTAATGAAATTATGCCTATCTTGAATTTTAAGGATTTAAGGATATTATTTAAAAATTATGCTTATGCATTTGAATACTGTGGATTGGGAAATGGATGCATTTGAAAGTTGATGGATTTGAAATTGATGAAAATTGTGTGATGGATTTATGACGATGATTTATAAAGGAATTGTGGAAAATTTACGGGTTTAATTGGATGGAATAAACCCGGTAGTATTTATGAGATTTTGAGATTTGAACATAAATATATTGATTTTATGATTTTTAGATGCACCATAAACGTATTGGTGTTCTTTATGCGTGGACATGATTAGCGCGCAGGTGGATGTGGTGAGTGCGCAGATGTCAGGACCCGCCCATAATTCCTCCCCGGAACCCTAGACAAGCCCTGATCCCAGGGAAATACCACCGAACCTTACAACGGAAAATCCGGCAGCACCTCCCCTAAGAGTAGGACTTACCAAAAATTTCCTGCACTGAAAACGCACTTCTATAACTGTCCCCTTATTCCTCCCACAATACTACAATTTGATTCCACAATTTACAGCACTTCAAAATAACAGTAAATCAGTGCATAGATAATAACTACACGTCCAATACAGTATACAGAGCATTATACAGATAAATATGAATTAATACAATGACAGATACGGAAACAATACAAGATGAAGAGGAAAAAGGGAATAATTACTTCTTGGACTTTCGACAACGAGCTGAGACGTCGGGTTCGCCCCGGACAATCAACGTCTCCCAACCTGAACCTAGGGGAACGGAATTTAAGAGCGTGAGATGCTAACCATCTCAGTGAGTGACCCTATCTACTAAACACCTTTAATATTAATAATATACCAAATAAAGGGATTTAATTAATCAATACCGAACGATTAAGTAAATAAATAAATAAACAATTGAGGTAACAATTTCTCTCAAACCCCTCACTATTCACTCTGTTGGAAATGTTCCCCTTTTAAAACATTTTCACAAAACCCGATATTCGTACTTCCCGAAAACTAAGGGACCAAATAATTTAATAAACAACAAATAAATAAATAAATACCCCAAATATAAATAAACTGTAATAAATTATAATAAATAATTTTGTACTCTTTGGGGTTTGAAATTTTTATCCGAAAAATTTGTACTTGACGCACCACACCATATACCAGTGATGCCCTCCGATACCCAGCGTCCTGAGCACCGACTAGCGGGGAGATTACAGAGAGAAACTTGCAAACGGTACTTCGGCGTCCCGACAGTACCGCTGCTGAAACCATCATCCCGGCCAAGGAGGGGGGCGGCTGTGTGCACTATATAAGACTTGCATGCCCACGGTCCAATGGCAACTCACGGGTGAAATAATAATACTTGCGCGCTAAACCACATATACATATACCAGAACACCAATACTATGTGAATGCGTCTAAAATAATTATTAAACCAACCGTACCGTTTTTCCAAAATTACCGTGGGAAATATACCAAATTTTCACAAAATACCATCCCACATATTTCCTTTTCACAATCCGGTACGAAAACATCAATAACAAATAAAACCATACCTTTTCTCGTAATACGAGATTCAACAATTGAATTACCGCGGGCATAATTTATAAAATTAAACCACCAACTTAAACAAATATTTTCATAAAATATTTAACCCAATTATGCCCAAAAAATAACAATTAAAACCACGTACGACTATTACCGAAATACACTTTGCTCATGCATAAATAATAAATTAAACCACAATAAAACCATAATTAAATCGCACCACATGAGCATAATTTAAATACCAATTAAACATAATTAATTGCCCAAAATATTTTTGAAGGTGGGTCACTCACCTGGAGCACGCAATAATCCTAAGATCCACCATGGGATCAATTCCACGACTCACCGATGCTCCTAGAACACAATTCACACATAGTCAAATAAATTAATATTTTAAAATGGTAAATAATACCCGGTACCCGGGGGGTCAAACACAAATGTTATCCAAAATAGTCGAATAATATACCGAATCGAAGCTTGAGCGACGAGGATCACGGATTCGGTCTTACTTTCCGGTGATCGGACCCGAGGTGGCCGGAATCTCGCCGGAAAGCTTTCGGGTTTTGACTCCTCAATTCTCCCAAACCATCGTGAATTGGTAGAAAAGGATGCCAGATTCGGGTTCAGGAGGTCGAACACCGTGGACAAGGACCAGCGGTTCGACTAGGTACTCGCCGGAACAGTAACTTCCGGCGAGTCGCCACGGTCACCGGCAACCGTCGCTGGCGGCGGCGCGTGCAGTGGCTGTTGGCTGGGATTTTTTGTAGATTTGTAGATCGAGGGGAGAGGAATCCAACGGGACCAGCGGTGAGGCAAACGGAGGCCGGACGGCGGAGAAATCGGGGTTTGAAGATTTCCGGTCCCTCGCCGAAAAACGCTCCGATTCCGACGCGTTGGAGGTTCGGTGGCCGTGAAATTTGGTGGGCTGGCTGAAAATGAGGAGGTGGTGAGGGGTGGCTGGCGCGTGTGGCCGGAAAACTGCCGGAAAGGGGTCAAACGGCTGTGGCCGGCGGTGGAGGGAAAAATCACCGCCGAGCTTCAGCGCCTCGATCCGGGTGCGTCCGGCGGCCGGCGGTCATGAAAATTGGAGGTTTGGGTCGCAGGGAACTGGGCTTCACCAGTGGCCAACGCGTGTAGCCCTCCGGTGGCCAACCGGTGGTGGCCGATCGTTTCTCTCTCTCTCCTCTCTCTCTCCTCTTTCTCTTTCTCTCTCTTCCCTGAGATTTTTGTCAAATAAGAGCCACAGTGATGACACTGTTCATCCACGTGGACCAATCAGGTGACGACACGTGGCATTTCACTGTTCAGCGACTCAAAAATATTAAAATATTACGGTATCTGACAAACTTCACGCGTCCATAACTTTTTAACCGGATGTCCGTTTTAAGCGTGCCGCTAGTCTGTGAACTCGTATCGACGAGCACTTCACAACCATGCATGAGTCAAAGCTCATTTCCCCATAAATAGAAAGTCAACTCTGGCACCCCTTGGACAGTTTGGATCTCAACTTGTTTTGCTCATAACTTTCAAACCGTAGCTTCGTTTTCAACGTGCTACTAGTCTACGAACTCGTGCCAACGTGTACTTCGTAACAGTACCTCAGTC
The DNA here is from genome assembly GCF_031755915.1 of Ziziphus jujuba. Taxonomy (NCBI): domain Eukaryota; kingdom Viridiplantae; phylum Streptophyta; class Magnoliopsida; order Rosales; family Rhamnaceae; genus Ziziphus; species Ziziphus jujuba. Next base: position 29,306,435 of record NC_083381.1, on the reverse strand, counting down.
AACCTAGAATTCCAATCGGGTCAACAAGTCAACTTTTGACCCCTTCGATCAAAGTCAAAGTCAACGGTCAACCTCGGTCAACGCGCAAAAATTCCAACATGGTTCGGGACGGGGTGTTACAGCAGATGGGTGTGAGTAGCGCACAGGTGATTATGGAGTTGTCCTGTGGTTGCCATTGGATGAGGGTAGGCCGCCTCTCCATGGCCGGGACGCCTGTTTGCAGCGGCGCGGTGGGATGCCATGCGACCGTATGTCGGTTTCTCTCTTTAACCTCCTGTCTGGCGGTACCTTGGGACGCTGGGTACCGTTGGTGCCACTGGTATATAGTGGGTGTATCAAGTGGATTTTCGGAACATGGATTTCAAAGTAAATATTTTGAAATTATATTTAAATTGGAATGTGTTTAATGCTGTCTTTATTATTTAATTCAATTGGAGATTTTATGGAATTTTATTATGTTTTTAATTACCTATTTATATTAATGTTTTAACAATGCATTTTATCTTGATTTTACTATTTACATTGATTTGATGATTTTAAAGAGATCTTACTATGTTCTTACCATTTATTTTAAATGGAGGTTTTAATTTGGTTTAATTATTCCTTTATTTAATCATTCAATTAATTAGTTCATTCTAATTATTTTAATTATTTCTTGAATTGTCTTAATGTAAGTTTCATTAATATTTTTGTATTATTTGTGTATGACATTTATCAATCATTTAGTAATTGTTACAAGATTATTTTATTTCTATTTCTATTTTATTTCCATTATAATTTTGGATTCTTAAATTCTTGTATTTTATTTGAAATTTATTGGACTAATTATTTCTTGATTTTTGGGGCATAAAATATTGGATTTTGTGAAAATGTTTTAAAAAGGAGAACTTTTCCAACGGAGTGGATGGTGAGGGTTTTGAGAGAAAATATTATTTCCAATTAATTATTAATTAATTAATTATTTATTCTTAAATAATCAAGTGTATTATAATTATTATTACTATTATAATTGTATAGTAGATAGGGTTACTCACTGAGATGATTAGCATCTCATGTTTTTAAATTCCATTCTCTTAGGTCCAGATTAGTCGACGTTGATTGTCCGGGGACGAACTCGACGTCTCAGTTCATTGCTTAAAGTCCAAGAAGCATTTCCCCCTTTTTTTTCCTCTTCATCATGTATTACTTCTTTATCTGACATTGTATTAATTTCATATTTATTTGTAAAATGCTCTGTATACTGTATTAGATACATTTTATTAAATACTGCATTGATTCCCTGTTATTACTTTGGAGTACTGTAAATTTGTGGAATTAAATTGTAGTAATATGGGAGAAATAAGGGAATGTATATAGAAGTGTGTTTTCAGTACAGGAAATTTGTGGTAAGTCCAACCCTTAGGGGAAGTTCTGCTGGATTTTCCATTGGAAGATCCGGTAGGGTTTTCCTGGGATCAGGGCTTGTCTAGGATTCCGGTGAGGAATTTTAGACGGATCCTGACAGCTGGGCTTTTGGGAGAAGGTTGGATCCCACAAGGATTGGATTCAGTAAATTATTGTATGCTTGAAAAACAATGTTTGCTTATGTGTTTGGAGGTGTGAGAAGAATTTTATATAGTGAGCCACGTAATTAACTATACCCTTTTGTTTGTTTTTTATTTTATTTCTTTTCTATAGTGTCATTAAATTTTAGACTTGTGCGCTGGGTTGGAAATAAATTTTACTAGCTTTCATATTCTCTATTTTTTTTTTCTCTCACCCTATTAAATATCTTACCTCTTGCAAATCCAGCCAAGAGATTGTTTTGTTGGTTTTAGAATGCTAATAGTCTGAAATGTAATACCAACAATGATAATGTGAAAAGTGAGAGACAAGTTTTAATATGTGGCTCAGATGAATATTTTATAATATCCTCCGTTTGCAAAAAGTTGGTTGAGCTTTTCATGTTCTCTGTTTTTTTTTTTTTTTTTTTTTCTCTCATTGGAATTATGGATCTGAGGAAGAAGGTAGGTTCTAAGTGTTTTTATGAGTTTTTGAGCTTTGTTTCATGGAGGGGTTTTTGTATAATATATCATCTACAAGTTGTTGCTGTGTGTTTATTTATTTATTTATTATTATTTTTTTCTGCTCTGCTTGTTCCTGTTCTTCTAGCAGATGGAGATTACATCAATAGTGGAGTATGCAGATGAAACGGGTTTTATGGATTTTACTAGGAAATTTATCCATTTCGTTAATTTAAAATTTTAAAAAAAAAAAATATATATATATATATATATTAATGCAATTTATTTGTTTTGCAGAGAAAATAAAAAGGTGAGAGAGAGAGGCAAGGGAAAAGATGAGTTTTACCCTTGAACTTTTGCACATGAATTTTGCATTTCAGACAAAAACGTGGCAAAGGACTAATGATGATCAATGTTTTAAAAGTTGTAAATCGTAAGACGTGATAAGGCATCGAGATCAAGTTTCAAGCATTATAAGCCTAGACAGGTCTACGCAAACATAGACATAATAAAACATTTTGCTATTTTTGTTATTGTTTTAATTACATAAAATCATTAATAAGTTTATTTATTCATAATACGTTCTAGAAACTTTGTACATTGAAAGCTCCCTAAAAGTAATTAACATAAATTTATTCATAATAAATTTATTAAAACTTTATATTTCCAAATTTCCAATAAAAATATTTAAAACCTATTTTTTTCACTTATCACTTATTTTGACATATTTTAATATATAATGCCTTTTATTTATTTATTTTTTTATATCAAGACTTAAAATAAGACAATTTAATCTTATTTTAGAAAGCTAAATTTTTTCACTTTTATCTTAACGTGCTTTTAAAATTTTTAATTTTTTTTTCCCCCAAACTACCCTCATCAAATCCAAGTCCCTAACAACTCTCCCTCTTTTCCGTATCCATCTATATATTTGAAAGGATCAGTCACTTCTGTTCATCCAAAATACTTCGATCAGAACGGAACCACTCTGGTGAGCTCCGATCTGAATGGAGCCAGCCATAGGGAATCTTCTCCTTCGCAATCTCCTCCACGAAGGCACTGTTGCAGTCGTGCAGACCATTTTTTGCAGAAGTTCTCGATCTCCTCCGTCGCAATTGTTCGCAGAAGTTCTCTATCTGTTCCTTCGCAGAAGGTTACTCAATTTCCTTCGCGGGAGCTACTGTTGCAGTCGGTGCAGACCATCGCTCTTGATCCTCTCCACGAAGCCACAGTTAAAGAAAATTTATCAAATGGATTTAAGTTTTCTTGTGCAAGGAGAAAGCAGGTTTTTGGGAGACAAGGGAATGAGGAAACGGGCGTTTCACAAAACACCGGCAAGCTTTTATTTTTATTTTTTCTATTTTTATTTTTATCTATCCTTTTTATTGTGAAGGGGTTTAAAGGCTAAAATGCTCAAATTTTAATAAATTTGAAATCTAATATAATATTTATAAATTTTCAAAATATTTTATTAATGATGGATAATAAAGTCTCTCCATATAAATTATAATTTGACAGGTTGATAGTACTTATGTCAAAAAAAAAAAAAAAACAAATAGCAAGCGAACAAATAAAAATATCTAAGCGCTTAAAACTCAATGCACTTATCTCTAATAAGATTTAAGAGAAAAAACAAATGCTACAAGTTTATAGTGACTTCATAATTCTACGATATAGAATTTGAATATTTCTATAGTTTAACCAACTTTTATATTTTTTTTTATTGGATTTCAATTCTTTCCTTTTTGAAAACAAATATGTTAATGTTTATAATTTATTAATTTTGAATAGATGAACCATGCTACATAGATGTCTAAAGATTTTGCCAAATATTTTTTATGCTTTTTTTTTTAACATTAATTTTTCTTTTTTCTTTTTTTATTTTTTTCTAATTTTTAATAAATTCTTTTTGAACTCTCTCTCTCTTTTTCTCTCTTTCTATTTTATTTAAGAAAAACAAAAAAAAAACCTTGATCATAAAAAATGATGAAAATGACACTTGTGTTATGGCACCAAAGCATGCATTAGGCGGTCAACACTCATTTTAACGTTGATGGCTTTTTCTAAGCCTTATACCAAGACAAGGCGTTTTCTCCTAGCTTGGAATCTAAATATGCCAAAGTAAGACACAGGCTGGCCTTTTAGTATAATTATTGTGATATGGTTAAGTGAGTTTGGGGATTAAAATGCCAAAAAAGTGTGCGAAACAAAATTTATAATCTAATCTAATTTGGAGACAAACAATGTTAGTAAACAAAAAGAAAAAAATAAAATAAAATCCTTTCCTCCGCCTCAATTGGGAGAAATTGAGAGCTTATAATTATGCATGCAAATCCCCTATTCCCTTATAAATAATAATAATATTAATAATAATGAGCAGCATCAAAGATCAAATATATCTCCTATAATAATTCTACTATTTAGGGCATACACGCCAGAATTGTGAGCGCTTGATCAGATGTAATTTATTAAATATATTATCTAAATTTACATATAATTGGGTATCCATCATACCAGAATATCTATTTAATAATGTTAGAGATATCAAATTTTTTATCATTAAATGTGGTGATATAATATATCATTATATTATTAATTTCTATTGAATTTTATTTGTCATATTTAAGTTAAATTGCTTCTTCTACCAACAAAACTGGGTAAACTACTCGGTGGATGAAACCCTGTTGTATCATAAACGATGCTTCTAGTTTTCCATGTATATAATAGTACACTAGAACTCCGCAAACTTTCCAAAAAAAAATTTAATGAGAAAATGCATTTTCTTATACTTTGTTTTTTTTTTTCCTCTAATTTTTTCATTTTAATTTCTTTAATTGTTTTTATGTATGTATAGTTCTCCTAAAAAAAAAAAAAGGCTAAAATTATGGAGACTAAAATTAATAATTAGAAAATACTTTTCTCATGTTAAAAAAAAAAAAAAAAAAGAAATTTTACATGTGGAACTAACATGTTTGACCATGTTTAATGGATTCTTTATTTTAAATAGCACATCTTTTCAAAGTCTTTTATATATCTAGATCTTCATGACAACCAATTCGCTGGTTACATTGAGAAATTTCAATCATATTCCTTGGAGTATCTTAATTTAAGTAATAAAAAAACTCTATGGATCCATTCCACCGTCAATCTTTCAACTAGTGAATCACTTTCCTATATCTTCACTCAAACGCCTTGTGTGGTGATGTTGTGTTATATGAATTTTCGAAGTTAAAAAGTCCGTCTTCCTTTTTAATCTCAAGCAATCAATTCAGCGAAGAGATGCCTTTTTCAATTTGTAATCTTGCTTCTCTTTCAATCCTTGATTTATTTAACAACTCTCTTAGTGGGACCATTCATCTATGTATTGGAAATTTTAGTGTTGATTTACAGTGTTAAATTTGGGTATGAATAATTTGCATGGCACAATTCCTCTAACGTTTGCAAAGGGAAATTCGTTGAGGAATCCTAACCTTAATGGCAATCAACTTGGTGGATTATTGCACAATCTTTGCTCAGATGTAAAAAGTTGAAAGTTTTAGATCTTGGACATAACAAGATAAATGACACATTTCTCTACTGATTGGAACCTCTTCCCGTGCTTCAAGTTCTTGTCTTTGAGATCTGATAGTTTCTGTATCTCCATAGATATTTCCATAACTTCACTTCCTTTCCAAAAGTTGATAATTAACAAATATGAGATCTCTTGAGATTCTGAAGCTTTCTAAATAGATTGGTTGGTCCTATATGTTGGGAAAAATTGGGGCTTCTCCAAATTTCTCAATGATATTGGGATTGATGTCAAAGAGAAAACAATGAAACTAATATCAAAGCACACATAAAAAAATAGAAAAAATAAAGAGAAGACAATAAATTTTTAACATGTTCAACGTTCAATAATATCTCTACATCCACATAGGGCACCTGCTTAAAATCCACTATCAGTCTTATTAGTTTTATGAAGATGGTGAAGAACCCTCTCTTCTTTATTTTTATTGAATCTTTCAATCTCTCTCTAAGTTTTACAAACCCAGATCATCATATAATAAAGTTAGGGCACAATAAATCCCAATAAAACAAAGATAAAATTGATAAAAAACAAAATACCTATCTAAACATTACAGTAGCACCACTATCCTGTGCAATGTACATTGCAACACTCACTTCCCAGACAAAAATTGAACATCACAATGGTGCCTACACCTAGCACCTCCTGGCTAGTGTTGTAATGCTGGCTTTCTCTTGCCGTAGCATTGAGATACTCCATGGACAACTTCGTGGCTCTATTGCCTCTGTTTTTGGATGAATTTTGATGTTGCATCTCTATAACTTTTCCTAGCTAGCACAATAGTGTTCATGCTACCATTTGTAGCTTATTCTTCTTTTCCTTCATATATTCTTTTCAAGTTTCAATCTTCCATTTGAAGATTAAAACCATACCTCCTACCCCGATAACTAGTGAATGTAGCATCCTCATTTTTTGTCCTCAACCTCGAAGACTAATTGAAGTTGAGTACAACTCCAATTTTTCTGTTGTCATTGGCTTCGTTAACATGTACGATGGATTATTGCTCCCTTGTATCTTCACAAGTATCAACACCTCATCTTCAAGAGAGTCTTTAGTGAGGTGATAACAGACATCAATATGCTTTGTTTGTGCATGGTGTGCTAAAGTTCTTGGCCAATTGTATCACACTCTGACTATCACTATACAAAGCATATTCCTCTTGATTGAATCTCAACTTTGATAATAAAACCTATAACTATATCATCTCCTTATAAGCGTCAATCACTGTCACATACTCTATTTCATTTGTAGACATGGTCACAATCCTCTGCAATTAAGATACCCAACTAATGTCCCATTTAGAGAAAACATATAACCCCATAGTACTCCTCCTATTATCCACATTACTAGTATAGTTTGCATTTACATATCCATGTAGCTTCAACTCACCCCTTTTGAAGCATGGACACTTTTTTATGGTACCCCGTAAGTATTTGAAAATCCATCTGACAGCCTCCCAATTGCCTAAGTTTGACATGTATCTGCTAACAGTTCCAATTGTATAAGCTAGATTTTTTGTTATGCCCACCATTTCATATATTAGACTTCCAACTGTTGAAGCATAAGGAATTTTAGTCATGTAGTCTAATTCCTCAATTGTCTTCGAATTCTATTCCTTGGATAACATGAAATGATTAGCCCAATGTATTTTGATAAGCTTAGCATCACTCATTCCAAACTTTTCCAATACCTTTTGACTGTACCCATCTTGAGAGAGCTTCAGAATACCATTCTTCATGTCTCTGCTAATCCTTACGCCAAGTATCTTCTTTACGTCACCAAAATCTTTCATTTCAAATATATTGGACAATTGCTTTTTTAACTTGTTGATCTCATTTAGATCTGAGCCAGTAACCATCATGTCATCAACATAAAGTAATAAAATGATAAAACTCTCTGTAGAGTAATGAAATGATAAAACTTTCATTGGATCTCTTGAAGTAGCAATAATGATCTACGTTGCACTTATGTTACCCATTCTCTTTTATAAAGCCATTAAACTTCTTGTACCACTGTCTAAAAGCTTGCTTTAAGCTATACAGGCTCTTTTCCAATCTGCACACTAGGTTTTCTTTGCCTCTAATTGTAAATTATTTTGGTTGCAACATATATATCTCCTCTTGCAAGTCACCATGGAGGATTGTTATCTTCACATCTAGCTGCTCTAGATGAAGATCCTTAGCTACAACAATGACATGATGGTAGTCAATTTTACCACTAAAGAGAATACGTTCATGTAGTTTATTGTGATGGCCCACTCCTTTGCTCCATTGAAATTGTTCTTAATTTATCCACTACACTCCAAGCTACACACTAGTTTTTTTTTTTTTTTTTTTTTTGCCTCTAACTATAATCCTTCTAAGTGCTGCATATATATCTCCTCCTACAAGTCACAAATGAGAATTGCTATCATCACATCTAGCTACTTTAGATGAAGATCCTCAGCAATAATAATTCTCAAAATTAACCTGATGGTAGTTAGTTTTTACCACTAGAGAGAATGTGTAGTTTATTGTAACACTCCATTCTCTTGTTTCATTGATCTTGTCCATAATTTATCCACCGCACTTCAAATGGTATACAATTTTGTGTTCAAACTTCTCAGAAGATCACTCATCCTAAGATTGCTCCTTTTAGAACATGCTTAAATGGGGAGTTCTTTTAAATCTAACCACTTTAAAAAAGCTTTGGTTATTAGGAGAATGTTTACTTTACATTTGAAACATCATCGTTTCACACTAAGGCGATGTGGGATTGGACAGCAGGTGGCCTTTACCAATAAAATAACTTGTTAATACCTCGCACTTATCCACACTTATCTTGGTAGCATCACATTAGTTGACCATTGGTCATCATAATCCACCCTAGTGTATTATTAATTGATCTTGCCTCTTATTTTATTGTATTCTTCAAAGCTTATATGTCTTATAATGCATCCTCCTTAGGGTCAATGTCATTTTCGACTAGGTAAAGGCTTTGATACCACTTGTAATGTCTCACCTATCAGCATTCTGCCACTCTCTTACTCCATCCATATTGTTCCCAATTTATCCATCACACTTCAAATGATATGAGGTTTTTTGTTTAGACTTTCCAAGAGATCACACATCTTAGGTTCCCACCAGAGTACACTTGACTGTGGAGTTCTTTTGAATCTTTAAGTCAACTACTTTGAACAAGTTTTAGCTATTAAAAGAAGGTCTACTTTATATTTAAACCATCATTGTTCCACTCTTAAGCGATGTGGGACTAAACACAAGGTCGTTTTTGCTAGTAAAGTAGCCTGCTAAGGCCTTGCACCCTGCCTATACTTACCTTGGTAGGGTCATACCAGTTCACCTTTGGTTGCCATAATCCACCCTAATGTATTATTGTAACGGCCCAGACCACCCGCATCAGGATATTGTCCTCTTTGGCCCAGGGTTCACACCCTCTCTCCCCCCTGGCCTCAAGGTTTTGCTCACAAAACGTGTCCTGAAGGAAGAGGTATCCACAGCCTTATAAAGACCGCTTCGTGCCCCTCTCCAACCGATGTGGGATGTTACAATCCTCCCCCCTTGGGGCCCAGCGTCCTCGCTGGCACACCGATCCGGGTACTGGCTCTGATACCCAGACCACCCGCATCAGGATATTGTCCTCTTTGGCCCAGGGTTCACACCCTCTCTCCCCCCTGGCCTCAAGGTTTTGCTCACAAAACGCGTCCTGAAGAGGTATCCACAGCCTTATAAAGACCGCTTCGTGCCCCTCTCCAACCGATGTGGGATAATCCACCCTAATGTATTATTCACTAATCTTTCCCTTTCTTTCCTCACATCCTTTAGGGTTTATAGATCTTATGTCTATCCTCTCCTTTTATCGAAAACCCTTTACAGCCAACTTGGCTTTATACCTCTTGAAATCATCATCTATCTCCTTTAAGTGATACACCCATTCATTTTACAAGGCTTTTTTTTACCTCTAGAAACTTAGCCAAGTCGCAAGTCTAGTTATGCAGCAAATATTTCATCTTCTTATTCATTTCAAGCTCCCACTTACTTGCATCATTCACCTGACATGCCTCATCATAGTAATCGGGCTCACCACCATTAGTCAATAGTAGATATATTTCTTGTTTCACTTGTGTGGTTGATTGGATCTTCTAAGTGGATCTAGTTCTTATGCTTACTTCACCTCCTGTGCAATGGTTTCTTCACTTGTGCATCGGTTTTCTCAACTTGTGCATCTATATTCTCATCCTAAGGAGCTGGCTCTAACTGCTTTTCTATATTTGCCAGGACATTATCATCATAAAGCTCAGAATAAGTAGGTTTAGAAAGCACTAACCTTATTGGATCTGAAGCATCTCTGTCCTTGTACATAACCCTCTCATTAAAGACTACATCTTTACTTTTGATGACCTTCCTATTCTACTCATTCCAAAGTCTATATTAAAGGTCATTACCGCCATACCTAATAAATGTACACCTCTGTGATTTGGTATCTAGTTTACTTCTAGCATGATAACTAATGTGCACATTGGAAACACATGCAAAAATAATGCAAAAGACTAATCTCTTTTCCACTCTATATCTAACTTTGGTATTCTATGCTCTGATGGTACTGATGGTTTTCTGTTGATTAGACAAGTTGTTGTATTGACTGCTTTTGCTCAAAATTGCTTTGACTAGCCTACATGCTATTTGCCTTCTCAATTGAAGTCTTATTCATCCACTTTCCTATTCCATTTTGTTATGGCATCCTCGACATAGTTCTCTTCAACTTGATTCCATTATTAAGTAATAGGTTGGTAGGTTATTTAGCACCAATACCACGAGGATGCTAGTAAGGACGTGTGCAAGTTCTCTTCTTTCCCCCATCTATTAAGTGGCATTTGGGATACCAAGCATCACTTGATAACACTAGTATATCGTATGGTGCATTGGGTATTTTTTCGATGTATACGTATTTATATATATGTATACTATGTTATGTGTTAGGTGTACCATACCATACTTGGGTAGTAACCCAGTAAACTTATAAATGGGTTAGTATCGTATTTCTGCTACCTACGAGATCAATGGATTGGATGGCCATCATTAGCAACCGCCCTTGGCCATATTAGTAGTATTGTATCCATGATCAACCGACATCATCGGATTGTGCTTTGGTATATTATATGGTACATCAGGTGTATTAGTCTTTCGGCATGTACTTCAGCTTTTAAGCAGGTATCATAGCCTTCATATAGAAGTACTAGTCTTCGGGAAGGTACTTCAGCCTTCAGCTAGGTATCATAGCCTTCGGGCATGTATCACAGCCTTTGAGTAAGAGTACTAGCCTCCGAGTAGGTCCTTCACCCTTTAATAAGGTGTAGCAGCCTTCTAGCGAGAGTACTAGCCTTGGGATAGATATTTCACCCTCCGGGGCAGGTATCGTAGCCTTCAAGTAGGAGTACTAGTTTCGAGCAAGTGTATTAGTCTTCAGGCGTGTGTCTTAGCCTTCGAGCATGTATTGCATTCTTCAGGCAGGTATTCCAGCCTTCAGGTAGAAGTGTTAGCTTTGGGCAAGTGTATTAGCTTACGGGCAGGTTATCTAAATTTTTCAAGAGACTATATACATATATATTATATAGAGTATATATATATAGATATATTTACATCGGTTCTAGATAGTAATGATGTTATCAAAGTTACAGTTAAGACCTTAACTGTTCAATTTAAAGTATTGTTTTTATATACCCATTTTAAACGTGATTTATTTTATTAAAAGATATTTTACAATTTGTCGGTTATTAATGGTATGACTTGCATTTGTATATCTCCTAGATGTTAAAAGGTAAATTGTATGATTTAAGATCTGGAACTTAGGCTGTCTTTATGTCTTGTTATTATTAGTGTCATTAGCTTTCTTCTACATTTGTATGTTTGATATATTCATGAAGCTTTGTAAAATTGTGAGATTGTAGTATGTGGAAGGTGTGGATGGCTATGAGTCTACAGAAGTACATATTTCCTATGCCGAGTAAAAACTTAAGGGGAGTCGCTGCCATCCTGGGGTCAGGTGGTAAGATTTATGACGGGTCCCGGCACATAAAAAAGCACTTACGATTTATCATTTAGTATTTACATTTGTATTCCTATGCCATTGTTATCGAAGTTTTGCAAATTTGTGAAAACTTGTAGTAAGGTAGGGAGAAATACTGCGGATGTATATTTTTCGAGGTGAGTTTTCTATGCAGGAATTTGGTGAGTCAATTTTATAGGGGAGATGTTATTAGATTTTTAGTAGAAATTCTGGTGGAATTTCCTCTAATCAGGGCTATCCTAGGGTTCAGGTAGGTAACTTTGGAAGGGTCTTGACATTTTTTCTCTCAAGAACATTCTATTAAACACATCTATGTACTTTGCATATTACCAGTATAGAATAACAAAATTGTTGAATATAATCAAATGTATTTCTTTATCAATGAAAGTGAACTAAAATTTAACTGGGAAGTAAAAGGGTCATCTTTTTCTATTTTGATTGTATTATATTGACACGTGGTAGTGTTAGGTGTTGAGCAGGGCAACATCTTTCTTTCTTGATTGTTTTCAATTTTAAACTGAATCATTGATAGTTGATTCCAATCATAATAATGTAAAAAACTCATAATAAAGCTAAATCACACTAAATTAAGAAAATATTTCTAAAGTACATTACCAAGAGGTAAATATGAGCTAATATAATAGAAGGGATTCAAGATTCAATGGACATGCAGATTCATCTATGAATGGATGAAATTAACATGAGCTAAAGCCCTAAATTAGATTTCAATAATACCTTATGGAACCACATTGATAAATCTCTGAACCAAGATTGTTATTGTTCATTGATGATTTCACCACAATAGGTCTCGGTATTTCATTGTTGCATAATAAATCTAAACCCGTCAAATAAATCAAGTTGTGTGAAGACATTCCTTCTTTTTCATCTAATATGTTGAATGAGCTGCAAACTTTTCAATATTGTTTTTGTTAAAACAGGGGGAATATACAATTAAATGGTGTTTTTCGGGGCCAAAAGGATAGCAAAGCACGTGAGTAGCACATGGTATTTTATGAATTTTTTGTTGGAAAATATGAATAATATATGTAAATATATGTGGATATGTGGAATAATAAAAATGAAAAAACTTAAGAAATGAAAATTATAAGAACATCTATGCCTTTCTCTTTTGATCTGCTTGTTGTTCAATTTGTTCAAGGCCTGTGCGGTACCATAGTTTCCTTAAGACGATTTTTGTTCCATCGGTGCAAATGTTTATTGATAGTCATCTCCCAGGATACAATGGATCCAAAAGCTCTCGGATACAGCACCACTGAAGCATTCTCTTCAAACTTTTAGTATACCTTTACTTTACCACCCTCACAATGCAAAACTTATATGCAGTAAGACTTTAAAGAATGTGTGTTGCGTGAGAGTCCAAAATGAGTGTCAGAACAACTTTTATCAAAACCCCTTTGTTTTCCAAAAATCAAAACGTTAGGGAAATAAAAACCCATTAAGAAACAATTAGCCTGGTGTATTCCACTTAAGATACACTTTCCCCTTTATACTTGGATAAGTGTAGACTCATATTTATGGGTGTTCTAGCTATTCCAGTATCATAATTACTAAATTCAGCTAGTATTTTGTCCACATAATGTGTTTGACTAAGAATGATCCCTTTCGAAGTCCTCCTGATTTTCATTCCTAAAATTACATCAGCAAGCCCATATCTTTCTTATCAAATTTGGATTTTAACATAGCTTTTGTAATTCAGACTATATTGTTGTCATTACCTATGATGAGTATGTCATCTACATATAAACAAAGAATTACGTATCCATTCTCTGTATTTTTTACTTAGATACCTTTGCCACACTTATTTATTTTAAATCCATCACTTAGCGTGGCACTATCAAATTTTTGATGCCACTACTTTGGAGTTTATTTTAGTCCATACAAGGACTTCACTAATCTACAGACTTTCTTTTCTTGTCCTGGTACGGAGAAACTCTCAAGTTGCTCCATATAGATCTCTTCATTAAGATCTCCATTGAGAAATGTTGTTTTAACATCCATTTGATGTACTTCAGATCCCGTAATGCAGCAATTACTAGTACAATCATTATGGAATTTATTCTCATCACTGGAGAATGTGTATCAAAATAATCAAGGCCTTCTCATTGCTTGTATCCTTTAATTATAAGCCTTGCCTTGTATTTATCTATTGTTCCATCTACTTTCATTCTCCTTTTAAAAATCTATTTATAACCCAATGGTTTACAGCCTGGGGGAAGATCTACTAACTCCTAGGTGTGATTCTACTAGATGGAATTAATTTCACTTTTTTATGACTTCTTTCCATAAATTTTCTTCAGGAGAGTTTACAGCTTCTTGGAAGCTTTGAAGTTCACTTTCTAGCATATAAGTAAGAAAATCCAAACCGAAGGATTTTTCTGTTCTTACTTTCTTGCTTCGTCTTAGTTCAACCTCAGTCTCAACTTCAATCTTCTGTTCTTGATCACTATCATGATTATCTTCACTGATAGCATCATATGTTTGTTTAGACTAACTAGGTCCTTCTGCAACGTTATACAGAAAAATATGCTTGAAAAATGATGCATTTCTCTGTTCCATTATCATATTCTTATGCATATCAGGAATTTCTAAGCTATACATAAGAAATCGGTATGCACTATATTCTGTGCATATCCTATGAAGATGCGATCAACTATTTTAGGACCTATCTTTACTCTCTTTGGAGTGGGTATCACTACTTTGGCCAGATATCCCCACACTCGTAAGTATTTATAGGATAGTTGTCTACCTTTCTAAAGCTCGTAGGGCGTCTTTACTTGGTCCTTCTAAGGCACTTTATTTAAAAGGTAATTTGCTGCCAGAACAGCTTCCACCATAAGTTCTAAGGTAATCTAGAACTTATCAGAGCATTACATTCATCATTTTTTTCAAAGTACGATTTTTCTATTCAACCACACCATTTGACTATGGTGAATATGGTGGAGTAATTTAATGTCTAACACCATGTTAAGCACAATAATTACCAAATTGAGTTATATACTTACCACTACGATCATTTCTTATTATTTTAACTTTTCTGTCGAGCTGATTCTCAACTTCTGTTTTATAAAGAATAAACTTCTCTATTGCCTCATCCTTGCTCTTAAGTAGGTATACATTGCAATATTTTGTGTTATCATCAATAAAGGTGATAAAATACTTATTACCACCTCTAGTCAGTGTGAATTTCAAATCACATACATCACTATGTATTAAATCCAAGGGTTCATTATTCCTTTCGATTGTTTGATATGATAGCCTCATCGATTTTGCCTCTATACAAGTTTTACATTTATGTTTGGAATCAGTTTCAAATACGGGAATATGATTCAAGTAATTAACCCACATAGAGAACGATAATTAACGTGGCCTAGTCTACCATGCCACAAAATGGAAGACTCCATCAAGTAAATAGAAGAAGTACTAGCTTTACTAATATCTTTTGGCTTTAAAGTCATTAAATTCAATTTAAATAAACCATTGACTACATAGCCCTTTCCCATGAACATTCCATACTTGGATAAAATAACCTTATCTCACTCAAACACTAAGCGAAAACCATGTTTGCTCATTAGCGATCCAGATATCAGATTCTTATGAATGTCTGAAACATACAGCACATTATTAAGAGTCAGTTCTTTTTCAGAGGTCATCTTTGGGACTATCTTACCCTCCTTTTGGATCTTTGATGTGGCGGAATTCCCATAAACAACTTCTCCCCATTTTTAGTTGGTTCAAAGGAAGTGAATAAGTTCTTGTCATCACATATGTGGCGGGTCGCACCAGTATCAATCCACCACTCTCTAGGATTTGATCCTACCAAATTCACCTTAGACACAACAGTGCTAAGGACAAACTCATCAACCTTTCGATTGATGTTGTCAGGACCTGACCAAGATCTCTCACCAGAATTCTAGACAAGCCCTGATCCTAGAGAAATACCACCGAATTTTCCAATAGAAAATCCGATAGCATCTCCCCTAAGGGTAGGACTTATCACAAAATTCTCTGCACAAAAAACACACTTCTATATACATCACCTTATTCCTTTAAATTCCCAAATATATTTTTTGGCACCAAACATATATTAAAAATGATCACAAATTGGCAATATAAATTTAGATAGAAATTCTCTTAATATCAAATACATAAAAAATATTTCTCAAATATTTAATTATGCAATATTCCCACAATAAAATTCAATAAATATTGAATTAAATTCCAAATTCATAAAATTCTTAAAATCAAAATATTTCTTAATGCACAAGTAATTTTAATTTACTCAATTTTGGCATCAAAATTCCAATTATAAATTTACTAAATATTCAACACATAAGATGTCGTTTTCAGATATTGAATTAACACAAAATATTCATAATTGAACTCCCGAAAATAATTTGAAGGTGGGTCACTCACCTTGAACATGCAATTCAATTAAGCTCCTCTATAGGATCGATTCCACAAGTTACACGTGCTCCTAAAATATCAACAATACACAAACTAATTAAATTAATATTTTAATTGAATAAATTATACACGGTTACCCCGAGGATTTAACACAAATATTAACCAAAATTTGCAAATGAGGTACCTATAGAAAGTTAACGAGACAAGGAAGATATTACAACCTCCATTGAGCTCAAAGCTACCGGGATTAGCCGAAAAATGAACGAAAAGTTCTGGCCAAACACTCCCTTACATGTATCTCACATACGACTTAGAATTTAGGAAAATGGAGACCATTTTTGGAAGGGGGTTAAAAACTAGGGGGAAGGACTGGTCTCACTTTCGAGAACCGTCGGGAAGTGGGCCAACCGGAGGACTGCCGGTCGCTAGCTTTGGACAGCCGATCCTGGCATATCCACTGGCCAAACGGCCAAAAATTTGGCCGTCGGCTCTTAAGTCCACTGGCGTGTGTCACCGTCCGACCATTGAAACACAACTAAATGGCCGGTCAAAGGAGAGAGGGAGGAGAGGGTCAAAGAGAGAGATAAAGGTTTGTGTGTCTCTATTTATCACTCCCTCTGTTGGGCTCGGGGAAGAAGAAGAAGAAGAAGAAAAAAGAAAAAAACAAAAAGTAGGTGTTTTTGTTGTTTGGGGGGGGGGGGGAAGAAAAGAAAAGAAAAAGAAAATAAATAAATAAAATAATATTAAAATAATAATATAATAATATAATAATGAGAAAATAATATAATACTTAGTTCTGGCTGACATGTGCACTTTTATAATATTACACATGATGCATCCCATTTGGTGACATGTGGCACAAATAAAATATTCATTGAATTTTCCACTACCCGATAAAAATATTCTCGGAAAAAATAGGTGTAACTTTATAGACTCGCAACTTTTTAATTGTAGTTTTGATTTAAGCGTGCTACCAGTCCATGAATTTGTATCGATGAATACTTTACAACCATATAGGAGTCAAACCCAAATTAAGCAAGAATAAAAAGTCAACTCCAACACCCTCGAATAGTTCGGACCTCAACTTGTTTTGCTTATAACTTTCAAATCGCAGCTTTGTTTTGGACATGCTACTAGTCTACGGACTTGGATCGATGCGTATTTCATAATGATGCCTCGGTCAACGTCAAATTCTATCTGAATCAAAAAGTCAATGTTTGATCCCTCTCGGTCAATAGCGGTCAAACTCGATCAACCTTGGTCAACGTGAGAAAATTTTGGTGTACTTCGGGATGGGGTGTTATAGATGTGCTTCATCATTTGTGCCTCTTTGTTCTTCTTTCTTTTCGACAATCTACGTTCCGCTGCTCTGTGGCCTATCTTGCCACAGTTAAAGCACTTGCTTGAAACTTGGCCTTCTTGGAGATCCCTCCTTTAGGCCCTATCTTGGAATTTTTTCCAATTTTCTTCTTATTCTTGGAGCTTTGACCATACTCCACACTATTAGCCTTCACACGGCATTCAAAGATCTTTTATTATCATGTCAGGACCCGTCCAGAATTCCTTCCCCGGAACCCTAGACAAGCCTTGATCCCAGGGAAATACCACCGAACCTTCCAACGGAAAATCCGGCAGCACCTCCCCTAAAGGTAGGACTAACCAAAATTTACCTGCACTGAAAACACACTTCAAAAAATTCGACCCCTTATTCCTCCCACAATACTACAAATTGTTCCACAAATTTCAGCACTTCAAAATAAAACAGCGGCAACCCAGTGCATAAATAAAATGTATCCAATATAGTATATAGAGCATTATACAAATAAATGTGGAATTTATACAATGACAGATAAGAAATAATACAGGATGGAGAGGAAAAAGGGAAGAAAACTTCTTGAACCTTCGGCAACGAACTGAGACGTTGGGCTCGCCCCGGACAATCAACGTCTCCAACCTAGACCTAGGGGAACGGAATTTAAGAGTGTGAGATGCTAATCATCTCAGTGAGTGACCCTATCTACTGTACAATATAATACCACGGTAATAAAGTAGATAAATAATAATTATTTGGAAATAATAATTTCTCTCAAAACCCTTACAATTCTCTCAGTTGGAAAAGTTCCCCTTTTAAAACCTTTTCACAAAACCCTTTGTTCGTATTCCCCGAAAACCAAGACATCAAATAAATACCAGAAACAGTAATAATTATATTTTTAATTCCAATACAGTTTCAAAACATTTTATTTTTTAAAACACAGTTCTGAAAATCAGTTGATGCACCAACTATATACCAGTGGCGCCAACAGTACCCAGCGTCCCAAGGTACCGCCAGACAGGAGGTTATAGAAAGAAACCGGCATACGGTCGCGTGGCGTCCCACTGCGCCGCTGCTAACCTGGTGTCCTGGGCATGGGGGGTGGCCTACCCTCATCCGATGGCAACCACAGGACAACCTAATAATATCACCTGCGCGCTCCTCACACCCACCTGCGCGCTAATCACAACCGTGTGCACACTAACCATATCACATATAAACAGAACACCAGTACGTGCACGGTGCATCTAAAAATCATCAAATCCACAAATTTAAATTATATAACAAATTTCACATTTTGCATAAACATAGCGGATATAGTCTATCCGCTTGAACCCGGAAATTCTCCACAATTTCTGTATAATCAACACCATAAATTCCATGATTTTCAAATCCACCAACTCCCAAATCCACCAATTCAAATATTCACATTTTCCCAATAGCATAAATAATTTCTCGAAATATAATAATTAAACCTCAAAATATTCCATGGGCATATTTTATAAAAATTGA
This sequence comes from Ziziphus jujuba, assembly GCF_031755915.1. Taxonomy (NCBI): domain Eukaryota; kingdom Viridiplantae; phylum Streptophyta; class Magnoliopsida; order Rosales; family Rhamnaceae; genus Ziziphus; species Ziziphus jujuba. Next base: position 29,287,552 of record NC_083381.1, on the reverse strand, counting down.
AATCACCAACATGAGCAAATATTTTCCTTGAAATATTTGAAAATCAAATCGTGCCCGATTTAATATTAAAACCACACGAATTTCAAAATCCTCAAAACCATAAAATAATTTCACATGGCATAATTTTATATAAGGCATATTTCCTTTAATCAAAATAAAATGCACTAATAATTTCACAATAAATCCAATAAATATTTGGCACATAGAAATTAAATTCCAAATATTTAATTCACACATAATATTCACCAATTTAATTCCCGAAATTAAATTGAAGGTGGGTCACTCACCTGGAGCACGCAATTAACCCACGATCCACTATGGGATCAATTCCATGACTCACCCGTGCTCCTAAAACACAATTCACACACAGTCAAATAAATTAATATTTTATTCGAGTAAATAATACCTGATACCCGGGGGGTCAAACACAAACGTTATCCAAAATAGGCAAATAATATACCGAATCGAAGCTTGAGCGACGAGGATTACAAATCCGGCCTCCATCGACCCCAATTCCGCCGGAGGTGGCCGGAAAGCTTCGACAGGTTTTCAACTTGAGGGATCTTTCAAACGGTGGGGATTTTGGGCAAGCTAACCCCGGAAATGGACTCAGAGGGGTCGAAAATGGTGGGATAGAGGTATGGGTTGGGCTAGTTTGGTCGGAAACGGCGAGAATCGCCGGAAAAACATAACCGGCCGCCGCGTGTGGCATTCCGGCAACTGAAATCCGGCCAACCGGTCGGTCAAGAGAGGGTGAGAGAGTCAAAGGAGAGAGAAAGAGAGAAAGGTCTTGTTGCGTGTTTTTGTCTCTCGGGCTCAGGGAAGAAGAAGGAAAGGAAGGGAAAAGAAAAAAAAGAAAAAAAAAAGAAAGAAAAAAAGTGTTTTCCCACATGGGGAAAAGAAAAGAAAAAGAAAAAGAAAAAGAAATAAAATAAAATAAAAATAATTAAATAATATTAATAATAATATTATTATTTAAAATAATAATAAAAATAATTTGATTTTAAACATGGTTGACATGTGTCATTTCACCATGGTGACACATGGTCACCTTCATTAAGTCACACGTGGCACATCGTTACGCGTTTAAAAAAATAATATTAAAATAATACGGTGTTTGAAAAACTCTACAGGTTCATAACTTTCAAACCACAGGTCCAAATAAGACGTGCCGCTAGTCTACGGACTCGTATCGACGAGCACTTCACAACCATGCATGAGTCAACGCTCAACCTTGCATAAATAAAATGTCAACTCCGGCACCCTTTGGGACAGTTTGGACCTCAACTTGTTTTGCTCATAACTTTCAAACCGTAGCTCCGTTTTCAACGTGCTACCAGTCTACGAACTCGTGCCAACGTGTACTTCGTAACGGTACCTCAGTCAACCTAGAATTCCAACCGGGTCAAAAAGCCAACTTTTGACCCCTTCTATCAACGGTCAACAGTCAACCTCGGTTAACGTGCAAAAATTCCGACATGGTTCGGGACGGGGTGTTACAATCATCTTCGATATGAAGCTTGCCAACAAGAGCCTCCATACCCATTTCCTTTCTCTTGTGCTTGAGATAATTCCTAATGTCTCCCCAACTAGGAGGTACCTTCTCAATCATAGCAGTTACTTAAAAGGCTTCATTAATTATCTTCTCTTCAACAAGATGTTCTTGATTGAGCACCTTGCAACTCATGTACTTAACTCATCAATGGCTTTGAATCCACCATTGCATAGTCCAAGAATCGACCTATAATAAAGTTTTTGGAACCTGCATTCCTAGTTCTGTATTTCTGATCCTAAGTTTTCCACAGCTCCTTTGCTATCTTCATACCACAGTACACTCTGTACAGAGCATCTTACAGGCCATTTAAGACATAATTCCGACAGAAGAATGCTTTCAAGCAACCACCACAATGAGTGTCAATTTATCACTCTCATCATTACTTAGAGGTGTGTCTTCAATCAATAACCTTGCAAGGTTTAGTATAGCCAAGTAAAACAATATCTTTTATTACCATCTTTTAAAATGTGCTCCACTAAAATTTTTTGGTCTCTCTGCATGATTTGCAGGAGGAGGCATTTGGTCTCTCTATAAAATCACAAAAATAGAAATCAATTAGTTGTTATTTTCTATCTCAACAAACTAGTTAAAGCCAATTTCTAATAAGAAATTACAACATTGTGATTTTCCTTGATTTTCTGTATACACCCATAAAATTGCTATATACACTCATAAAATAACTTTATACACCCACTAAGGTTGACATCATCAATTACACCTTGATGATATCATCATTGACACCATGCTAATGTGTCATTATGCTGATGTGGCAACCATGCTGATCCGGTAGGCTGCTAACGTGGTACTACATGCTGATGTGTCACACACCACATGTTAGACTTGCTAATGTGGCAACATGCCACATGTCACATAGCTAACGTGGCACCTGCCAGTAGTATCAATTTGCTGATGTGGCATCAGCCACATGCACATCTATTAATGTGGCACTGTCATGGCATCCAATAACGTTGATGTGGCAGCAACATAGAGCTGACATGGTATCCCATCATGCTTATGTGGTTCTGACGTGCCACTGACATGGCCTCCACTTAATCAACAGGTGTCATGTGCCATTGGCCAACATGTGGTGGTCTCCTGGTCTGACATGTGTCATGTGCCACTAGCCAACACGTGGCATCCTTTTGGATCAAAACATGTCATATGCCATCGACCAACACATGGCCCTCTCTCGTGCTGACATGTGGCTTTGCCTCTGTACGACACGTTGTATGTTTCTGTGTTAGAAATGTGGTCACACCGCATGGTGACATGTGGCCGCGCACTGTGTGACATGTGGCATAGCCACTGTTCACCACGTGGCCTTTCCGTTGTGCGGCATATGTCGATGCCTCGTTGCGCCACGTGGTCCAGTAGTCTTTCGACACGTGACAGACCCATATCAATTGGGGCTGGATTCTCTTGGGCCAGAACTATAATTGGGCCATGGCTCATGGGCTGAACAGTAGCATGTTCTAACCATAGGCTGGGTTTTGGAATAGGGCCAGGGGCAATAGAATTTTAAATTTAAGATCACTAACCCAGAACCACTCGTTTACCCAATTTTTAATCTGTTTACCTATTTCTCAACCCATCTTCAACCTCTACCTGGGTCGATTTTGATCTATTTTCCTAGTCTAGGATCAATTGACACGATTGCCATTTTTTCAAGTTTTTTCACATTTTCGGCAACGAAAATTCACCAGAAAATTCCAAAAAATTCATAATATCATGGGCAAGCAATTTTATGAAAATATTTTTAAGAAAACAAAAAATAGACAAACGCCCATCCACAATATTTTCCATGGGTAAGAAGAAAAAAAAAAATATATATATATATATATGTTCTTTCTTTAAAACACACAATCAATAAATCCACATATAAAAACATATATAAAAGGAAAATCGTCTTCAGCTTGTTGGAAATAAATATATGTAAATATATGTAGATATGTGGAATAATAAAATTGAAAAAATTAAGGAACGAAAATCATAAGAACTTGTATGCCTTTCTCTTATGATCTGCTTATTCTTCAATCTGTGCGAGGCCTGTATGGTACCACAGTTTTTTTAAAACGATTTTCGTCTCACCAGTGCATATGTTTGCTGATAGTTGTCTCCAAGATACAACGGATGCAAAAGCTCTCATACGTAGCACCACCGATGCTTTTCTATTTGAAATTTCAATATGCCTTCACTTTACCACCCTCACAATGCAAAACTCTAGAAACCCTTTATGTATGTAGTAAGACTCTAAAGAGTGTGTGTTGCATGAGAGTCCAAAATGCGTGCCAAAACAACTTTTATCAAAACCCCTTTGTTTTCCAAAAATCATAATGTTAGGGAAATAAAAGCCCATTAAGACACAATTATGGCAAATCATTCAAATATATTAATAAAAAAACGTTACATTTTTCAAATAAATTTTGGAAATTAGAAGAGAAAAAAAAATACACAGAAAAAGATCACATGAGCTGCATGTGACTTTGTTTCCATGTAGTTTTGAGCTGCATGTGACTTTGTTTCCATGTAGTTTTGACGGAAATGATAATAAGATAGTAAGTGTCGATTTTTTTTTTTTTTTTAACAGCCCCAGATCAAAGCAGTGTTAAAATAGATAGTACTAAAGTGCAATTTGACCTATTTATTAATTTTGTACTTATTGTTAATACTTTACAACTTATAAATATAATTCTTTTACTACTAATGTTTAACTACTAAAAAGCATATGCGCGCCTCATTGCCTTAACGCTAGCTTATGTAACACCCCGTCCCAAATCGCACCGGAATCCGTGCACGTTGACCGAGGTTGACCGTTGACCGTTGACCGAAGGGGGTCAAAAGTTGACTTTTTGACTCGGTGGGAATTTCGAGATGACTAGGGCACCGTGGCGAAGTGCACGATGCCACGAGTTCGTAGACTGGTAGCACGTCGAAAACGGAGCTACGGTTTGAAAGTTATGGACGAAACAAGTTGCGGTCCAAACTGTCCAAGGGGTGCCGTAGTTGACTTTTTGTTTATGGGGAATTGAGCTTTGACTCATGCATGGTTGTGAAGTGCTCGTCGATACGAGTTCACAGACTAGCGGCACGCTCAAAACGGACATCCGGTTAAAAAGTTATGGACGTTTGAAGTTTACCGGATACCGTATTATTTTAATGTTTTTGGGTCGTGAACAGTGAAATGCCACGTGTCAGCTTCTGAGTGGTCCACGTGGCATGAACAGTGTCACACAGGGTTTTAATTTTGAAAAACTCTCGGGGAAGAGAGAGAAAGAGAGAGAAGAGAGAGAAAGAGAGAGAGGAGAGAGAAAGAGAGAGAGAGGACCCGCCGGCCGCCGGCCATTTTCACGTTTTTCCGGCCTAGTTACTGTACACGCGCCGGCCAGCCAGATTGCCCACCTCATTTCCGGCAAAACCTCCAAATTTCACGGCGAACGGCCGCCGGACGCGCCCGGATCGGACGTCCGAAGTTTGGCGGCGATTTTTCCCCTCCACCGCCGGCCACCGCGAATCGGCACTATTCCGGCCGATGTACAGTACACGCGCCATACACCCAGCATCCTCTCCTCAAGTCCGGCCTACCCACCAAAAATCACGGCCATCGGACCACCGACGCGCCGGGATCGGAGCGTTTTCCGGCGAGGGGTCGAAAATCTTCAAACGGTGATTTCTCCGCCGTCCGACCTCCGTTTGGCTCACCGTCGGTCCCGTTGGATTGCTCTCCTCACGATCTACAAATCTGCAAAATTTCACAGCAAACGGCCACCGTCGAAAATTACTGTTCCGGCGACGGTTGCCGGTGACGTGGCGGCCCGCCGGAAATCACTGTTCCGGCGAGTACCCCGAAAATTCCGGCCAGCTCCAGTCCGCAGTGTTCGACCTCCTGAACCCAAATCCGACTTCCGTTTCCACCAATTCGCGACGGTTTGGGAGAAATGCGGAGCCGAAACCCGAAAAGCTTCCCGATAAAATTCCGACCCCGTCGGGTACGATCATCGGAAATTAAGACCGGATCTGTGATTAGCATCACTCGAGCTTCGATTCGGTATATGATTCGTAAATTTTAGTTATCGTTTGTGTTTTGACCCCCCGGGTACCGGGTATTATTTACCCGAATAAAATATTAATTTATTTGACTGTCTGTGAATTTTGTTCTAGGAGCACCGGTGAGTCGTAGAATTGATCCCGTAGTGGATCATGGGTTAATTGCGTGCTCCAGGTGAGTGACCCACCTTCAAATTAATTTTGGGGAATTTAATTGATGAATATATTATGTGTGAATTAAATATTTGGAATTTAATTTCTATGTGCCAAATATTTATTGGATTTATTGTAGAATTATTTATGAATTTATTGGATTTAAGAAAATGCGAATTCTACAAAATTATGCCGTGTGGAATTATTTTATGGTTTTGAGGATTTTGAAATTGGTGTGGTTTTAATGGTAAATTGGGCATGATTTGATTTTCAAATATTTCAAAGAAAATATTTGGTTATATTGGTGATTTCAATTTTTATAAAATATGCCCATAGAATATTATGAGATTTGATTATGATATTTCGAGAAATTATTTATGCTATTGGGAAAATGTGGATATTTGAATTGATGGATTTGGAAGTTGGTGGATTTGAAAATCATGGAATTTATGGTATGGATTATAAGGAAATTGTGGAGAATTTCCCGGTTCAAGCGGATGGATTATGCCCGCTATGCTTATGAAAAATGTGAAATTTGTTTTATGATTTAAATTTATGGATTTTATAATTTTTAGATGCACCGTGCACGTACTGGTGTTCTGATTATGTGATATGGTATATGTGATATGGTTAGTGTACACACGGTTGTGATTAGCGCGCAGGTGGGTGTGATTAGCGCGCAGGTGATGTGATTAGCGCGCAGGTGGGTGTGAGTAGCGCGCGGTTGATATTATGAGGGTGTCCTGTGGATGCCATCGGAGAGGGCGGCCACCCCCCATTGGCCGGGACACCAGGTTAGCAGCGGCGCAGTGGGACGCCACGCGACCGTATGCCGGTTTCTTTCTATAACCTCCTGTCTGGCGGTACCTTGGGACGCTGGGTACTGTTGGCGCCACTGGTATATAGTGGGTGCATCAAATGATTTTCAGAACTGTGTTTTAAAAATAAAATGTTTGGAAACTGAATTGGAATTAAAAATATAATTGTTACCGCTTCTGGTATTTAATTGATGTCTTGGTTTTCGGGGAATATGGATAAAGGGTTTTGTGAAATTGTTTTAAAAGGGGAACCTTTCCAACTGAGAGAATTGTAAGGGTTTTGAGAGAAAATATTATTTCCAAATAATTATTATTTATACTTATTACTGTGATAATATATGGTATAGTAGTAGGGTCGCTCACTGAGATGATTAGCATCTCACACTCTTAAATTCCGTTCCTCTAGGTACCAGGTTGTCGGTGTTCACTCGGAGCGGACTTGATCTTCCTCGCTGTTTTAGTTCGGCAGTACCCTGTTATTCTTTTATTGCAGTTGTAATATTTCTTTCACTCTTGTTGTATTTATTTTGCACTGGATTACTGTATTTATTTTTTTTTAAGTACTGCAATTTGTGGAACCAATTTGTAGTTTGTGGGAGGAATAAGGGGATATTTTTGAAGTGTGTTTTCAGTGCAGGTAAATTTGTGGTAAGTAAATCCCTTAGGGGAGGTGCTGCCGGATTTTCCGTTGGAAGGTTCGGTGGTATTTCCCTGGGATCAGGGCTGTCTAGGGTTCCGGAGGAGGAATTCTGGACGGGTCCTGACAGCTTACGTCTCACATTTTCACTTTTTAAAATAGCGTTTTTCATATGAAAGGATTTAAGAGAGTGTTCTTGAATTAATCTGATAATTAAACTTTGGTTTCAGCTGTTAATGGCTTCATTATCAATATCATGTCTTAAATATTAAGTTTGCAAGTTGATGTTTTTGACACTTAAGGGGAGTCTGTTCTTAATTCCGATATCTACAAATTAAATGTTGAGTTGTGTGAAGTTGCAGTATTCATTTCGACTATATTTTAATTACGCTTTTCCGTTTTTTATGTGGTGCTGTGTATTCTAGCCATATAATTGTGCTATTTATTTACTGACTTTTGCACTAAAGTTTTTTGAACTCACTTCCTTTATAATTTTTCAGCTAGCCCATTGAATTAAAGGAACAACTCTCTCTCTCTCTCTGTTGTTTGAGCCTACTGTGAACGTTTCTCGGATAATAGTTTTCTCTCTGTTTTTTGAACCTACCATGAAGCTTCGTGAGTTAATGTATAATTTGTAATCAGCTATTATATATATATATATATATATAAAATGCTATATTATATTAAATTTAAATATTATCTATTTTTGATCAAATTATATGGTGTACGTGTGTGTGGTACGTGTTCTACATATGTGGTCTACTCTTTTCATCCTTGCCTACGTGGTTAACAATTGAGGCCTACTTTTAGGTATAGAAGGCAAAGGCTAATTGGTGAAAGTCAATAAAACATGGTTCTCGACTAATTGCTAAAGGCGAGGGGCCAACTGGTGGAAGTCAATAAAACGTGGTTCTCGACTAATTGCTAAAGGGATGGGAGAACTTTTTTTCTATGCACCAGTACATAGATGGCCTGATTTCACAAACCATTTATTATTAATATGGACCATTTCTTTTTTTATAAGTATTGCTATTTATCACCGTTAATTACTATTATTTATCCTTACATATCAATTACAATAATACCTTGATAAATGAATGTTCAATAAATTAAAGAAATGTTCAAAAAAATTAATAATTTTGCTAAATAAATAAAAATATTTTTCACAAATAGAGATCAACTAATTAACCAACTAAGCAACAGTCTTCTTTACAATTATCTGTAGGATTCTTTCCATTAGAGTAAACTTCTTTGTATGGTAAAATTCTCTATTGATTCTTTTTTATTCATTCGTTCATTGAGTGATGATTAATGTAAATTTGATCAAGCCTAATTAGTCTTTTCCTTTATTAATATATATTATATAGTTTGTAAAATTATTCCTCAAAATAGTATAAAATTCTTTCTAAATTAAAAAGTATTCATTTATCGATAAATTAATAAATTATTCATTTATCAATAAATAAATAACCCTTTAATTGAATAATTTTTTATAATCCCATGCATATTTATTTATAAAAGTTTTACTGTAGTATTTTAATCATTTAAATCAGATTGGACATTTTACAAACTAAAAGTTGAAAATGTAATTTTCCTGTACGAATGTGATCCACAATGATGCCCAGCTTGGATGACTTCTAACTTATAATATGAGACAACTTCTTTCTATCAAACTTCATTTTCTGTATTGACCATTAAGAAAAAAATGACCATAAAAAGAAACACTTCTTTTCCTCTGTGTCCTCCAAACTGTTGAGCGACCTCTCTTAGATATTTTTCTCGAAAAAATTATGAATGCGAATGCCCTGTTCCCTTGTAAAATAACAATAATGATAATATTGAAGTAAAAATGAGCAGCATCAAAGATCATACACAGCTATATTAATGGTTATCAGTGTCTGATTACATGTAATTAAATGTTCATCTCCACCATAATATGAGAGTGTACATCTATCATAAAACTACTTATTCAATAATACTAAAGAAATCAAACTGATTTTCACATAATCAAGATAATATATCATTATTTTATTGATTTATATTAAATTTGATTTATTCATCTTTAAAATAAATTAAATTTTCTCCCAATAAAACTGGATAAACTACTTGGTGCACTACTGTATCTCATATATATAATTGCTTGCTTCTAGGTTTCCATGTATTTAAATAGTACATTAGAGCTCCCAATAGTGCACAAGTAAATCAGCCAAGCTGAAATTCACATGTAATAAACGACAAATCATTTGATCTTTTCTACAATTCTCTGTACAACGAAAGAATTTGCATTAATGTTTATATCTATATATAGTAGATGAGTAGAAGCTCACCACCAGTACAATTTTCTGATGGCTTGGTTTTCATTGCTACCATTGCTACTCTTTCTCTTTCTTTCATTGTGTTCGTCAACATTTTCATCTTCATTAATAATATTAATCCTTCTCCATCATGTCATCCTTACGAGAGATCTGCTCTTCTCCAATTCAAGAACTCATTTTCTGTTAATACATCTCTTTATGGAGGATGTTATGGTAATATTGTTGCGCTGATAGTGTCTTGGGTGAATGGCACAAAACAGGCAGATTGTTGTGCATGGCGTTGAGTCACATCTAATAAGACAACGGGTCATGTGATTGGTAAGTTCGAGGTTCTCCAATTCCGTACGAATTTGGTAAGTTCTCCCAGCTAGAATTACTTCAATTGTCTCATTCTAATTTTTCAGGGCATGTACCACGAGAAATCTCCTACTTATCCAAATTGGTTACACTTGTCTTTTATTTTAATAATCAGTTGAGAGTAGACACTTTGACCTTGAAAAGAACTGCGACAAACCTTACCAACCTTGAAGAATTTTATATGGATCAAGTTGATATGTTCTCCATTTCCCCTCTTCTCTTGGTGAATTTGTCTTCTTCATTGGTAGTTCTCTCTCTCAATGATTGCCATCTTAGTGGGAAATTACCTGCAGATTACATTTTCCATCTACCAAAACTTGAAACAATTGATTTAGGTGATAATAAAAATCTCACCGATTCCTTATTGCCTAAATCTAATTGCAGTTGTACTAGACTAGTATTCACTCACTTAGATCTTTCTATGTCTAAAGTCTCAATAGATTTACCTTATCTAATTCAAAATTTCAAGTTATTGGAATCTTTATTTTTCCATGGTTGTAAAATCCTAGGTGTAACACCCCGTCCCGAAGTACATCGAAAATTTTTCAAATTTAACAAAGGTTGATCGGGTTTGACCATCGTTGACCGAGAAGGGATCAAATGTTGACTTTTTGCTCCTGATCGAATTTCACATTGACCAAGGTACTGTTACGAAGTATACGTTGGCACGAGTTCATAGACTAGTAGTAAGTTGAAAATAGAGCTACGGTTTGAAAATTATAAGCAAAACAAGTTACGGTCCAAACTGTCCAAGGGATGTCGGAGTTGACTTTTTGTTCATGCAAAGTTGATGTAACACCCCGTCCCGAACCATGTCGGAATTTTTACACGTTGACTGAGGTTGACCGTTGACCGTTGACTTTGACTTTGACCGAAGGGGGTCAAAAGTTGACTTTTTGATCTGATTGGAATTCTATGTTGACTGAGGTACCGTTACGAAGTACACGTTGGCACGAGTTCGTAGACTAGTAGCACGTTGAAAATGGAGCTACGGTTTGAAAGTTATGAGCAAAACAAGTTGTGGTCCAAACTGTCCAAGGAGTGCCGGAGTTGACTTTTTATTCATGCAAAATTGAGTGTTGACTCATGCATGGTTGTGAAGTGCTCGTTGATACGAGTCCGTAGACTAGCGGCACGTCCGATTTGGACATGTGGTTTGAAAGTTATGGACCTGTAGAGTTTTTCAAACACCGTATTATTTTAATATTATTTTTGAACGTGTAACGATGTGCCACGTGTGACTTAATGAAGGTGACCATGTGTCACCATGTTGAAAAGCCACGTGTCAACCATGTGTAATATCATATTATATTATTATTATTTTAAATAATAATATTATTATTAATATTATTTAATTAATTTTAATTTATTTCTTTTTTATTTTCCTTTTTCTTTTTCTTTTTCTTTTTCTTTTTTCTTTTTCCCCACGTGGGATAAAAAGGCCACGGGGCCCGATCCTTCTTCTTCTTCTTCTTCTTCTTCTTCTTCTTTCTTTCTTTCTTTCTTCCTTCCCACCGGCCGTCTCTCTCTCTCCCTGCTGCACATTTTCCGGCCACCGGAACCACTCCAGCGCCGGCAGACGTGAAAGCCCGCAGCTGACGACACCGGCGGCCAAATCTCCGGCCGAATGGCCAGCGGACGCGTCGGGATTGCCCTCCAACGCCGGTGGCCGGTGTGTCGCTGGTTTGCCCATTTTCCGACAGCCACCGGTCGTGCAACCGGTCCTTTCCCATTAATTTGGACCCTCTGATTCCGATTCTGAGCTCCAATTAACTCAACTCCCGTCGATTTGCAAGATACGAAGGGATCAAAATCGGCCGAATCTTTCCGACCAAATTCCGGCCACCGTCGGTCGAATTGAACTCAATGGAGGTCGGTAATGTGATCCTCATCTCACAAGCTTTCCATAGACATATAATTTGTCAATTTGGGATAATGTTTGTGTTTGACCCCCCGGGTACCGGGTATTATTTACCCGAATAAAATATTAATTTATTTGACTGTGTGTGAATTGTGTTCTAGGAGCACCGGTGAGTCGTGGAATTGATCCCACGGTGGATCATGGTTTAATTGCGTGCTCCAGGTGAGTGACCCACCTTTAAAAAATATTTTGGGCAATTAATTATGTTTATTGGTGTTTAATTGATATTTAAATTATGCTCATGTGGTACAATTTAGTTATGGATTTATTGTGATTTAATTTATTTATTATGCATGAGCAAAGTATATTTCGGTAATAATCGTACAAGGTTTTAAGTATTATTTTTCGGGCATAATTGGGTTAAATATTTTATGAAAATATTTGTTTAAATTGTATAAATTATGCCCGCGGTATTTTAATAGTTGAACCTCGTATTACGAGAAAATTATGGTTTATTTGTTATCGATGTTTTCGTACCGATTTGTTAAATAAAAATATGTGGGATGGTAAGTGAGAAATTTTGGTATATTTCCCACGGTAATTTTGGAAAACGGTACGGTTGGTTTAATAATTATTTTAGATGCATTCACACAGTATTGGTGTTCTGGTATATGTATATGTGGTTCAGCGCGCAAGTCTTATTATTTCTCCCGTGAGTTGCCATTGGACCGTGGGCAGGCAAGTCTTATATAGTGCACACAGCCGCCCCCCTCCTTGGCCGAGATGATGGTTTCAGCAGCGGTACTGTCGGGACGCCGAAGTGCCATTTGCAAGTTTCTCTCTTTAATCTCCCCGCCAGTCGGTGCTCAGGACGCTGGGTATCGGAGGGCATCACTGGTATATGGTGTGGTGCGTCAAGTACAAATTTTTCGGATAGAAATTTCAAACCCCAAAGAGTACAAATTATTTATTATAATTTATTGCAGTTTATTTATATTTGGGGTATTTATTTATTTAATTGTTGTTTATTAAATTATGTGGTCCCTTGGTTTTCGAGAAGTACGAATATCGGGTTTTGTGAAAATGTTTTAAAAGGGGAACATTTCCAACGGAGTGAATAGTGAGGGTTTTGAGAGAAATTGTTACCTCAATTGTTTATTTATGTAATTGTTCGGTATGGATTAATTAAATTCCTTTATTTTTATATTATTAATATTAAAGCTGTACAGTAGAAAGGGTCACTCACTGAGATGATTAGCATCTCACGTTTTTTAAATTTCATTCCCCTAGGTCCAGGTTGGAGACGTTGATTGTCCAGGGCGAGCACAACGTCTCAGTTCGTTGCCGAAAGTTCTTGAAGTATTTCTTCCCTTTTTCCTCTTCATCTTGTATTGTTTCCGTATCTGTCATTGTATAAATTCCACATTTATTTGTATAATGCTCTGTATACTGTATTGGACATGTAGTTGTTCGTTATGCACTGGGTTATTGCTGTTATTATTTGAAGTGCTGAAATTTGTGGAATCAATTTGTAGTATCGTGGGAGGAATAAGGGGATGTTTATAGAAGTATGTTTTCAGTGCAGGTAATTTTTGGTTAGTCTTACCCTTAGGGGAGGTGCTGCAGGATTTTTCGTTGGAAGGTCCGGTGGTATTTTCCTGGGATCACGGCTTGTCTAGGGTTCCGGGGAGGAATTCTGGACGGGCCCTGACAGTTGAGTTTTGACTTATGTATGGTTGTGAAGTACTCATTGATACGAGTTCATAGATTAGCAGTACGTCCGATTTGGACATGTGGTTTGAAAGTTATGGACCTGTAGAGTTTTTCAAATACAGTATTATTTTAATATTATTTTTAAATATGTGAACAGTGTGCCACCTGTGACTTAATAAAGGGTTCCATGTGTCACAATGAGGAGATGCCACATGTCAACATTATTAAATACTATATTATCTTAATATTATTTATTTATTTTATTATTTTATTATTTTATTATTATTATTAAAAAAAAATTTCTTTTTCCCTCTCGTGGGAAACACCCATGAAAAATGGCTTTCTTTTTTCTTTTCTTTTCTTCTTCTTCTTCCTTCTCCCTTCTTCCTTCCTTCTCCCTCTCGGCTCCACCCCGTTTCTCTTTCTTTTCAACCATATGAAGCCACACGCACCTGATGGGGAGGAAGAAGGGGAAGATTCTGGCTAGCAGCCAGAAAATGGTGGCCAACCGTCGCAGATGCAGCCAGATCGGGCTTCTTTGCTGGTGACGGCAAGATTGGCTCCGTCGGCGATCCGGCCACCACCCGGCCAAATTGATACTCCTTTCCACCTATTTTGGATCTCCTGAGCTCGATTTTGAGGTCCATTCAGCTTAATTCCCTGTCGTTTGAGAGATACAACAAGTTGAAGTTTGGCCGAAACTTCCCATCCATTCTACCAATCCCTGCCGATCAAATTGGGTCCAATGAAGGTCGGTAATGTGATCCTCGTTTCCTTAGCTTTCCATAGGCACCTTATTTGTGAATTTTAGATAATGTTTGTGTTAAACCTCCCGGGTACCGGGTATTATTTGAGTTGTGTAATATTGTTATTCTAGGAGCACGTGTGCGTCATGGAATTTATCCGATGGAAGATCTTGGGTTAATTGCGTGCTCGAAGTGAGTGACCCACCTTCAAAATTTATTTTGTGATAATTAAATATTTGGATTTAATAATTATGTGTTAAATATTAGCAAAATTATATTTGAAATTTTGATGGCACGATTTGAATAAATTGAAATGTATATGTGCATTAAATCATATTTTGATTTTAATAAATTATGGAAATTCATTTTATGAAAATTTGATATTTAAAGAAATTATGATTTTTAACATTATTGATTTATTGTTGAAATTATTATGAGTTTATTTCAAGCAATAAAAATGCATTTATATGGATTTATGAATTTTGGAAATTTTATGGGATTTTAATGAAATTATGCCTATCCTGAATTTTAAGGATTTAACGATATTATTTTAAAAATTATGCTTACGAATTTGAATATTATGGATTGGAAAATTGATGCATTTGAAAGTTGATGGATTTGAAATCGATGGAAACTGTGCGATGGATTTATGACGATGATTTATAAAGGAATTGTGAAAAATTTACAGATTTAATTAGATGGAATAAACCCGATGGTATTATGAGGATTTGAGATTTGAAAATAAAAATATTGATTTTATGATTTTTAGATGCACCATACACGTACTGGTATTCTTTATACATGGATATGATTAGCACGCAGGTGAATGTGATGAGTGCGCAGGTAGGTGTGAGTAGCACACAGGTGATTATGGGGTTGTCCTGTGGTTGCCATCGGATGAGGGTAGGCCGCCCCTCCATGGTCGAGAAGCCTGTTTGCCTGTTTGCAGTGGCGTGGTGGGACGCCATGCTACCGTATGCCGATTTCTCTCTTTAATCTCCTGTCTAGTGGTACCTTGGGACGCTGGATACCGTTGGCGCCACTGGTATATAGTGGGTCCATCAAGTGGTTTTCAGAACATGGATTTCAAAATAAATATTTTGAAATTGTATTTAAATTAAGAATATATTTAATGTTGTTTTTATTAATTATTTCAAATGGAGGTTTTAATTTGATTTAATTTTTTTCTTTGCTTAATTATTCAATAAATTGATTTATTTTAATTATTTAATTATTTCATGAATTGTTTTAATGTGAGTTTTATTAATAATTCGGTATTAATTATTATGACATGCATTAATTATTTAATAATTCTTATAAGTTATTTTATTTCAATTTATTGCATTATAAATTTGGATTATTTAAATTTTTATTAAATTAATTATTCTTTTATTTTTGGAGCATAAAAGACTGGGTTTTGCGAAAATGTTTTAAAAGGGGAACCTTTCCAACAGAATGAATGGTCAGGGTTTTGAGAGAAAATATTATTTTCAATTAATTATTATTTATTTACGTATTTATTCTTAATTAATCAAATGCGCTATAATTATTGTTACTATTATAATAGTACAGTACATAGGGTCACTCACTAAGATGATTAGCATCTCATATTTCTAAATTCCGTTCCCCTAGGTACAAGGATTGGGAGACGTTGATCGTCCGGGGCGAGCCCGACGTCTCATGTAACACTCTGTCCCCAAGTACGTCGGAAATTTCGGAAAATTTGACTAAGATTGACCGGGTTTGATCGTCGTTGACAGAGAAGGGGTCAAATGTTGACTTTTTACTCCTGATGGAATTTCACATTGACCAATGTACCATTAAAAAGTACACGTTGTCACGAGTTCATAGACTAGTAGCACATTGAAAACAGAGCTACGGTTTGAAAGTTATGAGTAAAACAAGTTGAGGTCCAAACTGTCCAAGGGGTGCCAGAGTTGACTTTTTGTTCATGCAAAGTTGATCTTTGACTCATGCATGGTTGTGAAGTACTCATCGATACGAGTCCATAGACTGGTGGCACGTCCGATTTGGACATGTGGTTTGAAAGTTATGGACCTGTAGAATTTTTCAAATACCGTAATATTTTAATATTATTTTTAATATGTGAACAGTGTGTGCCATGTGTCGTAATTTCAGCCAAGCCCATGAGTGAACAGTGTCACCCACGGGTGGCTTTTATTTTGGCAAAACACGGGCGCCGGGGAGGGGAGAGAGAAAGAAGAGAGAGAGAGAAAGAGAGAGAGCTAAAGAGAGAAACCAACCGGCCATTGTCGTTCACACACTTCCGGCCACCAGAACAGTACACGCACCACCCTAGCTTGAAGCCCACCTGAAGTGGTGGATTCCGATGACCACGGCGGCTAGTCAGAAAATTGAATTTCCAGCGAGTTTCCAGTTGCACCGCCCCTCCTTTCCCACTAATGCCGACCCTCTGAACCCCAATCCGGTGTCCACTTTCCTCAATTTGAGACAGATTGTGAGAATCGAAGGCCTAAAATCCATGAGCTTTTCGGTGAGATTCCGGCCACCACGGGTCCCATCTCTGGGAGGTAAGCCTCAATCCGTGATCCTCGATCCATAAGCTTCGTTTCGGTATATTATTCGCAAGTTTTGGTTAACGTTTGTGTTAAACCCCTCGGGTACTGGGTATTGTTTACCTGAATAAAATATTAATTCATTTGAGATGTATAATATTGTTGTTCTAAGAGCACGTGTACGTCGTGGAATTAATCCCATGAAGGATCTTGGATTAATTGCGTGCTCGAGGTGAGTGACCCACCTTCAAAATTATTTTGGGATGTTAAAATATATATATTTTGTTTTAATTGGTTATTTGAAAATATGTTTGATGTGTTGAATATTTAGTAAATTTATATTTGGAATTTTGATGCCAAAATTGAATGGAATTAAATATTTGGGCATTATAAAATATTTTGGTTCTAAGGAATTTGAGATTTTGGTAAATTTTATCAAATTTTATTGTTGAAATATTTCATAATTAAATATTTGATAAATAATGTTTTATGTATTAGATATTAAGAGAATTTCCATATAAATTGTATTACTAATTTATAATGTTTTTAATATATGTTTTGGTGCCAAAAGAATATATTTGGAAATTTAAAGAAATTGTGGTTTGATTTATTTTAATTATTGCTATGATTATTAGTTTTAAAAATTGTTTTGGGGTATAATATAATATATATGTGTTCTAATAATTTGGCTTATATACCATTTGATTGAATGTTGGGATTATGCATATAAAAATATTTGCCTTATTAAATATGAGTTGTCATTTTACGTAAGGTTTGACAATGTATTAAATGGTTTTATATTCTAATGGGTTCATAAGTGAACCTGGAGTAGTTAAATATTTTGGTATTTAAATTGGGGTTTTAAATCATTTCGGAAATGATTTATTTGAGAAGCAGATGGAAAATTTTATGATTTTAAGCATGATCAAATATTTTATAATTTTATGTGTTTAAAATTGGTCTATGGTGAATATATTTCACTGTGGTATTTCTGATTTTTGTATGAAATGACGATTTTGAAAATTTTGAAATATTTAAACAAGCGGTTGAACTTGACAATTAAATTATGATTATGATACAGTAGGATACTGTATCGGATATCTTTAATTGATGTACCATATAGTACCAGAGTTTGGTTCAGTATTATATTACAGCGTGCTGGGTTTACCACGGTGCCGTGAGGTTAGTTTCATCCAACGGTTATCTATTATTACCATGGACTGTGAGGTCGGATTTATCCGACGGTCTATTATTATTGCCACGGTGCCATGAGGTTGGTTTCATCCAACGGTTATCTATTATTACCACGAACTGTGACGTCAGGTTTATCCGATGGTTTATTATTATTGCCATGGTGCCGTGAGGTTGGTATCATCCAATGGTTTATTGTTGCCACAGACTGTGAGGTTGGGTACATCCCGATGGTTATTTATTATTTCCACGACACCGTTCATATATTGAGGGTCTGTATTTTCATATATTATTTGGAGGAACTGTATTTATTATAGTGTATGCTCAGATGTTTATATCTTGATTTAAGACATTTCATAATATTACAATGATCGTTCATTCATACTTTTGAGCGTTGGTTTTCATGATATTAATTGGGGTACAAGTTTGGGTTTTTGTGAAATGAATTTTTAAAAAGGGGAACTTTTTCAACGGAATGATTGGTGAGGGTTTTGAGAGAAAATATTATTTTCAATTAATTATTATTTATTTATTTATTTATTCTTAATTAATTAAGTGTACTATATTTATTATTACTGTTATAATTGTACAGTAGATAGGGTCACTCACTGAGATGATTAGCATCTCATATATCTAAATTCCGTTCCCCTAGGTACAAGGTTTGGGAGACGTTGATCGTCCGGGGCAAGCCCAACGTCTCAGTTCATTGCCAAGAGTCCAAGAAACATTTCCTCCCTTTTTCCTCTTCATCTGTATTGCTTCCTTACCTGACATTGAATCAATTTCATATTTACTTGCATAATGCTCTGTATACTATATTGGACACATTTTATTAAATACTGCATTAATTCCTTATTATTATTTTGGAATGCTGCAAATTATGGAATTATATTGTAGTAATGTGGGAGGAATAAGGTGGTGTATATAGAAGTGTGTTTTCAGTGTAGGAAATTTGTGGTAAGTCTAACCCTTAGGGGAGGTTCTGCCGGATTTTCCATTGGAAGGTCCGGTAAGGTTTTCCTGGGATCAGGGCTTTTCTAGGGTTCTGGTAAGGAATTTTGGATGGGTCCTGACATCTCAGTTCATTGTCGAAAGTCCAAGAAGCATTTCCTTCCTTTTTCCTCTCCATCTTGTATTGCTTTATCTGATATTGTATAATGCTCTGTATACTGTATTGGACACATTTTATTAAATACTGGATTAATTCCCTGTTATTAATTTGAAGTGCTGCAAATTGTGGAATTAAATTGTAGTAATGTGGGAGGAATAAGGTGGTGTATATAGAAGTGTGTTTTTAGTGCAGGAAAAAATTTGTGGTAAGTCCAACCCTTAGGGGAGGTTCTGCCGAATTTTCCATTGGAAGGTCCGATAGGGTTTCCCTGGTATCAGAGCTTGTCTAGGGTTCTGGTGAGGAATTTTGGATGGGTCCTGACACTAGGATGGAATAATAATCCCACTTTGCTTGGTAACCTCACACAAATCACAAGATTAGATCTCTCTTCCAACAATTTACGTGGTCATATCCCATGGTCATCTCTAATTTTTCTAAAGTACCTCGAAACTTTAGTTTTGTCAAACAACAACTTTACTGGCCAACTTCCTTAAATTTCTAGTTATAACTCAATCCAAATTTCATATAATTTTACATCCGGTCTAAATCCTCGTTGATGGAAGTTAAAATATCTCTCCTTATCTGATAACCTACTTAATGGAACAATTCCTGATTGGCTATATTATTCCTTGGAGAATCTTGATCTAAGTAATAACAAACTCCATGGATCCATTCCGGTATCAATCTTTCAACAAGTGAATCTCACTTTCCTAAATGTCTCCTCAAATACCTTGACGGGGGGTTGTATGACTTCTCAAAGTTAAAAAGTCTGTCCATCTTCTCAATCTTAAACAATCAATTGAGTGGAGAGATATCATCTTCCATTTGTAATCTTGCTTCCCTTTCAATCCGCGATTTATCTAATAGTTCTCTCGATGGGACCATTCATCTATGTGTTGGAAATTTTAGTGTCAATTTGTTAGTGTTGAATCTGGGAATGACTAAGTTGCATGGCATAATTCCTCTACCATTTGCAAATGGAAATTCCTTGAGGAATCTCAACCTTAATGGAAATCAACTTGGTGGAGTTTTGCCACAATATTTGCTCATATGTGAAAAGTTGGAAGTTTTAGATGTTGGAAATAACAAGATAAATGACACATTTCCCCTACTGGTTGGAATCTCTACCATTG
The DNA here is from genome assembly GCF_031755915.1 of Ziziphus jujuba. Lineage (NCBI taxonomy): Eukaryota > Viridiplantae > Streptophyta > Magnoliopsida > Rosales > Rhamnaceae > Ziziphus > Ziziphus jujuba. The sequence continues at coordinate 29,267,381 of NC_083381.1, read as the reverse complement.
CTTCAAGTTCTTATCTTGAGATCTAACAGATTTCATGGTTCCATACATAATTTCAAAATTGCATTTCCTTTCCAAAAGTTACGAATCATGGACCTTTCTGACAATGAATTCCGTGGTAATTTTCACACAAAATATTTTGCGAATTTTATAGCCATGATTGACGCAGATTCAAACCAATTGAATACCATTATCAAGATTTTGTCACTGTGGTCATGAAGGGCTTCTTTATTGAATTAGTAAAAATTCAAACAATTTTTACAACCATAGATTTGTCAAAGAACAAATTTGAAGGAGAAATTCCAAGATTAGTTAGGAAGCTAAAGTCACTAATAGGGCATAGCTTTTCACATACTAAGTTGACTGGTTCTATTCCACTAACATTTGGAAATTTGAGTAACATTGAATGGTTAGACCTCTCCTCGAATGAGCTTGTTGGTGAGATTCCTCAGCAGTTGACAAGTATGATATCTCTTTTGGTTCTAAACCTATCAACAAATAGATTGGTTGGTCCCGTACCTGGTGGCAAACAATTCAACACATTCAAGAACAATTCATACAATGAAAACTAGGGATTATGTGTATTTCCACTGTAAAAAATGTGTAGGAATAACAATGAGACGTGACCATCACCATCCCCAAACCTCTAAAAAGAAGCTGGTTGGAAGGAAACATATGGCTTTGGGTGGAAGATCATCTTGATGGGCTATGGATGTGGAGTGGTAATTGGAGTATCAATGGGATATATAGTGTTTTGAAATGAGAAAGTTACTTTGTTTTTGATAAAGTTTGGATTCAAATGGAATCCTCATTCTTTGTACATTTGGTCCAAGCAAACACAGGATTGGGGATTCCAATGATGTGGTCATTCTATTTCCCCTCCATTCCACTAACTAAACACCACCTAAGGGCGAATGACAAAAAAAATTACTATTATTATTATTTTGTTAATTTTCTGCTCTATTTGTATAAATGGCTCTCGTGATTATGTATGAAAAAGTTTAAATCCCAGTATTAATCAGGTTGCTAATCGAATATGACTACAATGACTAAGCGGGCTTTCTTCGCTCTTCTTAACGAATTTTAATTTTTCCTTTGAATTTTCTTTGTATTTTTGGGCATGATCCTAGTGGTATTATTGAAAATATTGGTTCAATTTTATGTTAGTAAAAGTTTGTTGGTTATCCGCATAGATATATGCCAGCTAGTTCTACAATTAAATTTGAGAAACTTCTGACTCATGTATAGTTTGTGAAGGCTTAAAGGCTAATTGGTGGAAGTCTATAAAAAGCAGTTCTCTATAATGACAAGGAAAAATGCTTATATCAAATCAGTACATATATAGAGGACATAATGTCATAAGCCATTAATAATTGAGGACTCAACAATTATATTATGAAGTCGAGAAATTTTTTTTTTATGTTGCTCATGACTTATAGATTGTTCGGTTTATGTAATCACATGATTTACCCGTTACATGTTAATTGTAACTTCTTAAAGGGAAGAAAACCTTGAAAATACTATAGATTTGTGGATTTAATCTTCCAAAATGCAGGTGATTTGATGCAAACATATGGCTTTGAAGGACAATCATCGTAATGCGCAATGGATGTGGAATCATAATTGGAGTATCAATGGGACATATTATGTTTTCTAATCAAAAAGATGTTCTATTTCTGACAAGGAATCATGGTTATACATTGTTCGTAGCACATAAATTTAAGGGATATTGGTAGCTATGCACCCTGAATTTTATTGGGGTTGACACATTGCACCCTAAAATTTTTTTCCTAGCATTATGCACCCCAAACTTCTTTTTCCCTTGCACCGTTGGTTCTTCTGTCAAAAATGCTTAACGCAATCATCACATGTTGCACATGTGATCATCAAGTAATGGTAAATCAGGTCATTTTGTTGTTCTCAGATTAGAAATTAAGGCTTAAAAAATGGAGTTTTAGCCCCAATTTTGAAAGAGATATTGCATTTTGAAATGCTTCCATTTTTCTCTTCCCTAAAAAAAAGAGTAGGAATTGTGAAGAGACAGCCATGGAAGGATACAATCGGAATGGTATATTTGCTTATAGGGCATTTCTTGAGCTTCGGTTCCCAATTCGAAAGCATCTTTGCACACGACATAGTGCAATTCATTCGAGACATGAGAATTGTCGATCTTAATCGTCAACATTGACTAGATCGTAGTTGTGCATGCCGATGGCTACTCGCACCATCTGATACCATTGATTTCAATCTGAGAAAGCTGCTCTAAAAGCTGATCAAATCCAGACCCGAGTAGAACCTCCGACATGCTCGGCGGCAAAGGTCTCAAACCCGATGCAACACTATTGTCGTAATAGAGCTTTAACCCAATCCCTTTGAACCACCATCGCATTAGCTCCATCTGACGATGATCCGTGAAGCATGATCACTGGGTTGAAAGGAGAACGGTCACTGCCATGTCTTTCGCATGAACAGAGCTTCCTTTTCCATTCCACAAACCATCAAAACCAGAATTTACAATTGAAAAAAAAAAAGATTTATTGGATGGATTTTCAAGAAGTCTTCTCTACAAAAAGAAAAATCATCTTCATACGAATAAGAGAGAGAGAAAAAAAAAGGGATAAGGGTGGTGTTTGGAGACAAGAAAATTAAGAAATTAGGACTTTCTTAGAAAAAAAGTTGGACAAAGCTCTAAGAAACTTTTCTTTTTCTTTTTTTTTTTAATTATAAATTTTCTTTTTAATTTGTATGAGAGACGTCAAATTTTCCATTGGGAAAAGGATTTTGAAGGAACCTAAGAAAAGTAAAATGACCTAATCTACCCTCACTTGATGATTCCATTAAGCATTTTTGACAGGAGAAACAACGCTGCAAGGGAAAAAGAAGTTTGGGGTGCATAATTCCAGAAAAAAAAAATTTAGGGTACAATGTGTCAACCCCGATAAAGTTCGGGGCGCATATCTGACAATATCCCTAAATTTAAAGATGTTGTTTTTATGACTCTAAATTAATGGTGAACATGAAGAGTTGATGGGGTGATGTTAGGTGATGAAATGAAGAGGAAGAAAGCAAGAGAAGAAGGAAAAAAAAAAAAACAAACCAAAATTATGATTGTGCCCCTCTTTAATGATATGTTAGCCTAGGAATTCGAGCCAAAACATATGAACGGGCTTTTCTACTGGTTTTAGAGAGAGAAACAGTGGGTTCTTCAAAATCCCATCAACGGTGCCATGCTCTTGGTGATTAGGATTGTAATCTCTTCAAGATAATGTGAATCATCATCTCCTTACTTGCCCGTGGACGTAGATCACAACGATCGAACCATGTGAAAACATTTGTGTGTTTTTCTCTCTCTTTCCTCTTATATTTATGTGCTTGTCTCTTTCTCTCTTTAGATTTTTCATATGGGTTTGTTCTGAGATCTTCTATTTGATCTATATTTGCTTGTTTGTGGACTTTTGTGGGTTTTGTGCTGCTTGTAGATATATATATATATATATTGCTTGCTATACACAGGTTGAATCTCTACAAATTGGTATCAGAGCCTAGGTTGGTGAAAATCGAGGGAGTGGATGTCAGGACGCTTCCAGAATTCCTCCCCGGAACCCTAGACAAGCCCTGATCCGAGGGAAATACCACCGAACCTTCCAACGGAAAATCCGGCAGCACCTCCTCTAAGGGTAGGACTTACCAAAAATTACCTGCACTGAAAACACACTTCTATATTCATCCCCTTATTCTTCCCACAATACTACAAATTGATTCCACAATTTTACAGCACTTCACAGTAATAACAATAATCCAATGCATAAATAATACATAAGTGTCCAGAACGCTCCGGAAGAATGCCTACCACCCTTTGCACCTAAGGGAACGGAATTTCAAAACGTGAGATACTAATCATCTCAATGAGCGACCCTAGCTACTGAACACTTTTAATAATAATAATATAACAAATAAGGGAATTTAATTAATACCGGCAATTAAATAGGTAAACAAATAATAACAGTTGAAAATACTAATTTCTTTCAAAACTCTCACTAATCACTCCGTTGGAAATGTTCCCTTTTTAAAACATTTTCACAAAACCCGATATTTGTATTTCCCGAAAACCAAGGGATCAAACAATTTAATGACAATAAATAAATAAATACCCCAATGTAATTAAAATGTAAATAAATATAATAAATAACTTTTGAACACTTTGGGGTTTGAAAATTTATCTGAAAATTTACACTTGATGCACCACACCATATACCAGTGATGCCCTCCGATACTCAGCGTCCCGAGCATCGACTGGCGAGGGGTTAAAGAGAGAAACTTGCAAACGGCACTTCGGCGTCCCGACAATACCGCTGCTGAAACCGTCATCCCGGCCAAGGAGGGGGGCGGCTGTGGCCAATATCAAACTTGCCTGCCCACGGTCTAATGGCAACTCACGGGAGACATAATAACTTGCGCACTAAACCACATATACACCAGAACAGCAATACTGTATGAATGCGTCTAAAATAATTATTAAATTATTTATAACCGTACCATTTTTCCAAAATTACCATGGAAAATATATCAATTTTCACATTTACCATCCCACATAATTTCCTTTAACAAACCCGGTACGAAAACATCGCTAACAATAAAACAATAATTTTTCTCGTAACACGAGGTTCAACAAATAATATACCACGAGCATAATTATAAAAATTAAACCACCAATTTAAACAAATATTTTCACAAAATATTTAAACCAATTATGCCCAAAAATAATATTAAAACCACATACAATTATTAGTGAAGTATACCTTGCTCATGCATAATAAATAAAATTAAATCACAATAAAATCATAATTAAATTGCACCACATGAGCATAATTCAAATATTAATTAAACATCAATTAAATATAATTAATTTCCCCAAACTATTTTTAAAGGTGGGTCACTCACCTTAAGCACGTATATCAGCTAAGATCCTCCGCAGGATCAACTCTACTACTCGCACGTGCACCTAAAACAGCCACAGTACACCAACCAAATATATTAATATTTTAATCGGATAACTCCCAAATGGGTACCCGGGGAGCGAACACAAACGACAACGAAAAATTACAAATAATATATCGAATCGAAGCTCGAGTGATGAGGATCACAAATTCGGTCTTACTTCCCGGAGATCGGACCCGAGGTGGCCAGAATCTCATCGGAAAGCTTTCGGGATTCGACTCCTCAATTCTCACAAACTGTCACGAATTGGATGAAAAGGACACCGGATTTGGATTCAGGAGGTCGGAATTAGTGGACAGGGACTGGCGGTGCAACTGGGTACTCACCGGAACAGTGACTTCTGGCGAGCCGCCGCGGTCACCTGCAACCGTCACCGGCGACGGCGCGTGCGGTGGCCAATGGTTGAGATTTTTAGGCCTTTTGTAAATCAAGGGGAGAGGATTCGAAGGGGACCGGCGGTGAGGCAAACGGAGGCCAGACGACGAAGAGATCGGGGTTTGAAGATTTTTGGCACCTCGCCGGAAAATGCTTCTATCCCAACGCATCGGAGGTCTGGTGGCCATGAAATTTGGTGGGTAGACCGAAATTCGCACGGGTGAGAGACCGGTCAGGCGTGTGTGGCTTGAAAGTGGCTGAAAACAGGTCAACGGCGATGGCCGGCTGTGGAGGGGAAAAATCGCCTTCGAGCTTCGCCGGCTCGGTCTGGGCGCGTCCGGCGACTAGCGGTAGTGAAATTTTGGGGTTCGGCCGGAAATGGGAAGGCTCTCCCGTCTGGCCGGCGTGTGTAGCAGGGATCGGTCGAAAAATTTGTCGAGTCCGGCGGCCGGTCGTTTCTCTCTCTCCCTCTCTCTTTCCTCTCTCTTTCTCTCTCCTCCCCGACTTTTTTGCCAAATAAAAGCCACCGTGGGTGACACTGTTCACCCACGTGGACCAATCAGGTGACAACACGTGGCATTACTGTGCACTTAAGCCAGATATAATAAAATATTACGGTATCCAACGAACTTCACACATCCATAAATTTTTAACCAGATGTCCAATTTAAGCGTGCCACTAGTCTATGAACTCATATTGACGAGTACTTTACAACCATACAAAATTCAAAACAAAATTACACAACAATAAAAAGTCAACTCCTGGCACCTTTTGGACAGTTTGCACTTCAACATGTTTTGCCCATAACTTTCAAACTGTAAGTCCGTTTTCGACGTGCTACTAGTCTACAAACTCGGGGCATCATGCACTTCACCACGGTACCATGGTCAACTAGAAATTTCAACTGGAACAAAAAGTCAACTTTTGACCCATTTGGTCAACGATCAACCTCGATCAACGTGCACAAATTCCGATGTGGTTTGGGTCGGGGTGTTACATTGGAGCTTGGAAATTTAGGGCTTTTTTGTAGCTTGTTGTTGTTAGCTTCTTGTAGTGGAATTGGAGGTTCCCTTGGTTGAAGCTAGGTTGATTATAGCGTTCCTAAGCAAATTTGACCATGTCTACTAAGTTTGAGGTGGAGAAATTCACAAGCTCAAATGATTTTGGCCTTTGGAAGATGAAAATGAAGACGGTGTTAGTCAAGGAAGGGTTAGATGTGGCTTTAGAAGTTGAGGAACATTTACCAAAAACAATGGATGTTAGAGAGAAGAGGGAATTATTGAAAAAGGCATATATAGTTCAATAATTCTTGGTTTTGTAGACAAGGTGTTGAGAGACAAATCGTAGACGATCGACATCCTTGAAGCAAATTGGAGTGAAGGTCACGAAGAATGATGTTCGTCAACTTTGAAAACTCATACAACTCTAGAACACCACTCAAATTATTCAAGGAAAGATCTAGCGATACAAGATTCACTTGTTGAAATAATTATCTTGGAATGGGTCCTTGTAGTTTGTTCTCACTTAAATCAACAGAGTACAACCAATATGATTGGAATTCTTGAATGTAACCAATGAAATTGTTACCTCTAAGCCATAGATCTGGCAAAAACCATAGGGAATATAGCCAATTAGGTATTGTCCCAGTGAGTAAGTTATCGGCTAAGTAGAGATATTTTAAATTCAAAGGAAGAAGGACCACTACTGGTTGACTTTTTAGCAAGTTAAAACCATACATTTAAGGAAGCTGGCCACTAAAATTGTTGCCTGAAAGAGCTAGTCCAATGAGACTGTTTAGGTTCAAAAACGACCAAGGAGTTTGGCCACCTAAATTGTTATATGACATGTATAATGAAATGAGTTGTGTGAGGTTACTAAGTAATGTAGGATTCCATCCTAGGGTTTTGCAGCTACCAAGATGCAAACGACTCAAAGACTTCACACTTTTCGTTAGATTAGGAAGGTCAATTGAGATGTTAGTATAAGAGAGTCGCAAGTACGCGAGCGAACTGCCCCAGTTTGTTTTAGGCAAGAAACCAGTAAGGTTTTCATTGGAAGATAAATCAAGAGATTTTAGTTTTGTTGGATAAAAAAACATATCTTGGAAATTCCCCTGCAATCGACAACCCTCGACAGTGAGAGATGTCAAAGAAGACAAATTGGTCAAGGAAAGAGGACCATGAACAGAAGACATATCAACTCGAGACAGAGATAATTCTTTGAGGTTGGTTAGGTTACTAACAATTCTTTTCATGGTAGATGTCTCTAGCCTTAGTGCTAAATCAGAATGAAGAAGAAGTGAGTCCAATTTAGCTAGGTAGGAGATTTCTAGTGGTATATGCCCTGAAAAGTTAGAATAAAGAATTTCAAGGTGCTTCAAATGCTCAAGCTTACCGAGATCAGATGGAATTCCAAAGCCTTTGAAATCATTATCTGAGAAAATTATACTCTGGAGATGACCAAGGAGGAAAAGACTACTGTTGGAATGAATACTTCCATCGAGTCAACCACAACTGAGATCGAGGCCAATCACATGACCTGTCATCTTGTCCCATGTGACCCCGCTCCATTCGCAACAATTGGTGCCATTCTCCCAAGAGTCTGTCTTAGGAGGACCACAACCATAATTAGAGCTGTTATCAATGGAAAAGGAGTGCTTAAATTGGAGCAAAGCAGAGTTCTCATCAGAGTGGCACAATGGATAAGAAACAGAAGGAGATGATAAAGTGTTGGATGAAGACAGAAAGATGAAGAGAAGAAGACACACAGAATAGTTTTAAATACATACTTACCTTTAATTTATTATACAATATTAAATTTAATTACTTATAAGCCTCAACATTTCTATTACTCACCAAACACATTAGGAGAAAAATTAATTCTCAGAAAACTAAATCCCAAGAAATTAAATCTCATGAATCAATTTCCCTCTCAACTTTAACAATTCCCAAACGGGACCTAAATATTAATGATTCCCCCATTTTAAGAAAAATCTATTTTTTTTTTCTATCAAAACTGTATATGAGGAAAGAGTTGTATCTTCATATCCAAGCTGTCTTCTCCCCCCCCCCCCCCCCCCTCTCTTTTTTTTTTTTTTTTTGGGGAAGAAAATCTAGGTTCTATTAGTTAGGGCGTTAAAATAACGAGGTAACAAGAAAATTTCCTTACATTATATTCTTTTCACGCTGCAACCGAAAACAAAACTTTCTTTCCTCCTTTCAAAACCTATTTTCTTTATTAAATTATATAATTAAACTATCTTTTCCTTTTCTTTTCTCTGTAAAGGTCATATATATATATATATATATATATTTTGGGTTTTTTCTCTGTAAATAAAATTTTCCCTAACTTTGGTTAATATAAAATTCCTAAAAAAATTATTAAAAAAAAAACTTGAATTGAAAATTAAATAGGCATTAGGAGAGAAAATTTGGACTGCCCTTTGATGGAAGGACAGATTCAAAATTCCTTCATGTGCCACCAAACAATCAAACTATGGTTGAAGGTAATATAACATTAGATGAAAAAATATGAAATAATACTTACTTTAAACTGCAGTCTACTACTGACAGCATATTTCTTGATTAATACAAGATTACCTGTGCTGACAACTATTACCCTGAAATCCAATGTTCTGAACCCAAAACATGATGCATACCATGTTCAGCATTATAAAAAACCAAAGTACACGCAAATAGAATATTGCAAGCTATTGAAGCAGAAAACGTTGAATAGGATATTTATTAATTACTAGAAATTGCACTAATTAGAATTGATAAAAATGCCCTAGAATTCAATATCCCAAAATACACAAGTCAACAATAGGACCATTGATATATATATATATATATATATATATATATATATTTTTTTTGGTAAATAAAGGACCATTAAACTTGAGTGAAATTTACACACTCCGGAAAATATAGACCTTGTGAAATGACATAATCTAAAATTTCATATTGCATACTGAGTCCCTTTCACTAAACTCTTGACCGAATATGACATTATACATGCCAATAAAAGACACTGTAATTATCGATTTAGCAAACAGATTGATAAATGGTGTTGTAATTATCGATGATCATAAAGATTGAGAAAATAAACGAACATACTGCAAAAAAATATGACCTGCGATAATACATAAAGATACAGAGGAAAATTAGCCTAATAGATTGCTGTCTAAGACATTAAATAGCCATTGAATGTGCTTTTTGACTGTTATTTTAAAGAAAAAAAAAAGGTAAAAATATTATTTTATCAATTTGGAGTTGAAAGAAAAAATATATATATATATATATATATCTGGGAAGTATTTATATGTGAATTGTTATTGAAGATTGTTTTGTTAATAATAAGAATTATTTCCTCCTTGATACATAGACATCAAGGCTTCCAAACTCTATGCCACATTGTTACCCATGCAAATACAAACTAGTGTTTGGAATGTATAGGTCCTCGAGCTCGACCTCTAAGAAAGCCGCAACTTAGATCCAAGCCAATCACATTGCCTGTCCCATTTTCACATTTGACCCCATCCCAGTTGCAATAGCTTGTCCCTGCCTTTCAGGACTATGGATAACCAACAATTTCATCTTTATCGCCTCCATAGTCTGAAAGACTCCCAAATGGTAAATAGGTTCTTGAATTGGGGCAAAACAACTCTCTGATCATAAGGGCAAAATTTTGTCGTTGTTGCTCTTCTTGGAGAATAAGATGAGTAGGTATAGAGTTGAGAATGTAAGAGAAAGAATAGAGGGCAGATGTTTGCACAAGGGATATTTAGCTTAGTTGGCATCTTTATAGCTCAGGCTATGTAATGTGAATACTTTTAATAAGAATCTTCTCCTGGGCAATGGAGCCCAGAGTATGTTGGGTAGTAACGTGGGTATTCTCCGTATGCAGTAAACTCCATTGCCCAAGAGAATATAACTTTTAACAGCTCAAAATTTCAAAGTAGTGCAAAGTGAAAATCCACACTTAATTTGTTCAATCACGAATGACAAGAAATTGTTAATTTTCCATAATACACATTTCTTATTATAACATTATAATGAAAAAGTTTGTCCAAGATGATAAACATTTTTAAGGAGCCAATTACGAAAATGTGTTTGCCTACAATGTTGTTGTTGAAATCTTGGTTAAGTAGACACCAAGTCTTCTAATCTCTGGTTATTATACGACCCCCAACTCTGATAAAAGAGGAAGCTATCAATTTCTTTGACTCTTTGGTTGATGAAAAGAGACACCATATTATAAAATAACAGAAAGAGATACAGCCACCAAAAGCATGTTGTATATGAAAATAGTATAATACTAAAACACCAAATCCAATCAATTGTTGTACGTGCTCCCAAACAGATGAACATTATTGCTTAGAAAAAGGAATGCCACATATAGCATCGTGATCTTATTTTATTTTCTCCTGCTACACAAAAAGAGCAAGTCATTTCCGATTAAAAAGAGAGCAATTTTATTTGTCTAGAATTTATAATTTTCTATGGAGAAAGTAGTAGCACTATATGGATTCAAAATGAAAGAGGGAAGGTCTTTGAATGATAATCTTGATGACTTCATTAAGTTGATTCAAGACATGGAGAGTATGCACATCTCAATTAAGGGTGAGGACCAAGCAGAGATTTTGCTTAATTCTTTGCCTCGAGGAAACGAGCACTTTATGGATACTCTCAAGTATGGGAGACAAACCTTGGATGTGAAGGAAGTTATAGCAGTGATAGTTGCTAAGGATGCGGAGAAGAGCTTGAATGGCAAGAGTAGTGATGGGTTGGGACTCACGATGAGAGGTAGAACCTCATATCAGCCTAGTGGCAGAAATTGGTGAGGTAAAAGTTAAGGTAGATCAAAATCAAGGGACAAAATGAGATGTTTCTATCGTAATCGATTGGGACATTTCAAAAAGGATTGTCCGGAGAGGCTTGGAAAGGGGAAGGAGAAGCAATCCGATGAAGATGCAAGTGTTGCCTTGGAAGGTTATGAAAGCTCCGAAGTATTGCTTGTAACCGACAGAGACAATGGTATTGAGTGGATACTTAACTCGGGTTATACTTTCCATATGAGTCCAATAAGGACTTATTTTGATACATTTGAGGAACTAGATGGAGGACGTGTTCTCATGGGGAACTGTTAGGACCCATCCAAAATTCCTCACCTTAACCCTAGACAATGATCCTAGGGAAACCCTACCGGACCCTCCAATGGAAAATCCGGCAGAACCTCCCCTAAGGGTTGGACTTACCACAAACTCCCTGTACTGAAAACACACTTCTATACACATCCCCTTATTCCTCCCACGTTACTACAATAAAATTCCACAAATTTACAGCACTCCAACTGAATAACATTAAATTAGTGCATAATTAACAACTAAATGTCCAATATAGTATACAGAGCATTATATAAATAATTGTGGAATTAATACAATGACAGATAAAGAAGTAATACGAGATGGAGAGGAAAAAGGGAAGAAAATGCTCCTTGTACTTTCGGCAATGAACTGAGACGTCGGGCTCGCCCCGGACAATCAACGTCTCCCAACCTCGACCTAGGGGAACGGAATTTAAAAAATATGAGATGCTAATCATCTCAGTGAGTGACCCTATCTACTACACAATTATAATACCATGATAATTAAGTAGATAAATAATACTTAATTGGAAATAATATTTTCTCTCAAACCCTTACGATTCTCTTGGTTGGAAAAGTTCCCCTTTTTAAAACATTTTCACAAAACCCTTTATTCGTGCTTCCCGAAAACCAAGGAATCAATTATTCAACTAAATATCAAATAAAATATAATAATTCAAGCATTTAGAATTTATAATGGAGATAAATCAATTTATTGAATAATTAAGTAAAGGAAAAATTAGGTCAATTTAAAACCTCCATTGAAATAAACAATAAAACCAACATTAAATATGTTCTTAATTTGAATACAATTTCAAAGTATTTATTTTTGAAATCCAAGTTCTGAAAATCACTTGATGCACCGACTATATATCAGTGGTGCCAATAGTACCCAGCGTCCCGAGGTATCACCACACAGGAGGTTATAGAGAGAAACCGGAATACGGTCGCGTGGCATCCCACCACGCCGCTGCAAACAGGTGTCCTACCCTCATCCGATGGCAAAGACAGGATAACCCCATAAATCACCTGCGCGCTACTCACACCCATTTGTGCACTAATCACATCCATGTGAGCACTAATCACATCCATATACACAGAACACCAGTACGTGTATGGTGCATCTAAAAATCATAAAACCCACATATTTATTTTATATCTCAAAATCTCAATATTTCCATGAACATACCGGGTTTATTCCATCCAATTAAACCCGTAAATTTTCCACAATTCCTTTATAATCATCGCCATAAATTCATTGCATAAATACCATAATTTTCAAATCCACCAGCTCTCAATTTCTGCCAATTTAAATATTCAAATTTTTCCAGTGGCATAAATATTTTTGAAATATAATAAATTAATTCACATAATATTCCATGGGCATAATTATAAAAATCGAAACCACCAGCTTAAACAAATATTTTCCTTGAAATATTTGAAAATCAAATCATGCCCAAAAATAATTTTAAAATCCAAATATAATTAATTAATTGAAACCACCTTACTCATGAGCAAAATATATTTAAATTCCGCACATGAGCAAAATTCCAGATATCAAATTAACACCAATAACTATAATTAATCACCCCAAAATAGTTTTAAAGGTGGGTCACTCACCTGGAGCACGCAATTAACCTAAGATCCTCCATGGGATCAATTTCACGATGCACACGTGCTCCTAGAACAACAATTCACACACAATCAAATAAAATAATATTTTCTTCGGGTAATTAATACCCGGTACCCGGGGGGTCAACACAAACGTTAACCAAAATTGACAAATTATATGTCTATGGGAAGCTTATGAGATGAGGATCACATTACCGACCTCCATTGAGCTCAATTCAACCGGCGGTGGTCGAAATTTGGTCGGAAAGCTTCGGCCGAGTTTAAACTTGAGGCATCTCTCAAACGGTGGGGATTTTGGGCAATCTAACCTTGGAAATGGACTCATAGGGGTCGAAAATTGTGGGATAGAGGAATGGGTCGAGCTGGGTTGGCCGGAAAACACAAGAAAAAAGGAGAGAGAAAATTTCCGGCCGGCGGCTTCTCCGGCCCGATCTGGGTGCGTCCGGCAATTGGTGGCCATGAAATTTTGTAGCCGAGCTCGCCTCCATCCCCCACTCCTCTCTGGCCGGCGCGTGTAGCAAGGTGGTGGCCGGAATTAAAAAAAAAGGGCAAGAACCCGAGAGGGAGAAAGGAAGGGAAAGGAAGAAGAAGGAGGCTTTGGGTGGGGCTGGGTGTTTTCTCACGTGGGGGAAAAGAAAAAAAGAAAAAAGAAAAGAAAAAGAAAGAAAAAGAAATAAAAAGAAAATTAATTAAAAATAATATTATTATATAAAATAACAATAATAAAAAATATGGTATTTAGCATGGTTGACATGTGGCATCTCAACATGGTGACACATGGTCACATTTATTAAGTCACACGTGGCACATTGTTACACGTTTAAAAATAATATTAAAATAATACAGTATTTGAAAAAATCAACAAGTCCATAACTTTCAAACCACATGTCCAAATCAGACATGCCGCTAGTCTACGGACTCGTATCGACGAGCACTTTACAACCATGCATGAGTCAAAACTCAACTTTGCATGAATAAAAAGTCAACTCCAGCATCCCTTGGACAGTTTGGACCTCAACTTGTTTTGCTCATTACTTTCAAACCGTAGCTCCGTTTTCGACGTGCTGCTAGTCTACGTACTCGTGCCAATGTGTACTTTGTAACGTTACCTCAGTCAACCTAGAATTCCATCCAAGTCAAAAAGTCAACTTTTGACCCCTTCGATCAATGGTCAACGGTCAACCTCGGTCAAATTTGAGAATTTTTCGATGTACTTTGGGACGGGGTGTTACAATCTTCCCCCCTTACAAAAATTTCATCCTCGAAATTTCTTACGTCACTGAAACGTATAAAAATATTGATTGCGGATTTGTGCCGTGAGCTTCCACGTTGCTTTCTCGACTAGATTAATTCACCACAAGACCTTGAGTCGAGAAAATAGTCTTACTGATCCATAAGCATTCTTCATGATTTAAAATCTGCACTTGTTGCTCCTTACATGACAGGTCTTCGACGTCCTTTCGTAGCAACAATACGTGAATTACGCTGCATACCCATGTCTGCTTTCCCGAAAATACTAACTTGCCCACCACCAAACCAATTCTTCCAATAACCTCGTAGGAACTAAGGTAACGAGAACTTAACTTTCTTTGTCAGCCAAAGCATACAACTTTCTTCTACGAAGATAATTTCAAAAACTTAATCTCGGACTTCGAATTCAACATCTTTTCCATGCACGTCGGCTTAACTCATTTGTCGATTCCTGAGCGGTCTTAAAAGTCTCTTGGATGACCTTCACCTTATTCATAGTCATCCGTAGGTATTTACATCCAATTCACATTGGTCTCGTGTGGTGCTTCTCCTTACCTACGTCACTCCAATATAGTGGGGTTCGACACTGCCTTCTATATAGAATCTCACACGAAGACACCTCGATGCTCGCTTGGTAGCTAATATTACAATGGACCTTATCAACGGCAATTGCTTATTCCCACTTCATTCGATATTCATCATGCACGGTCTCAGCATAACTTCCGAGTGTGAATTCTACACTTTGCTTGTCCAATGACCTATGGTGGAAGGTGATGCAGTCGTTAAGTCTCGCTCCAAGTGTATTTGTATACACATAATTGTATAGCACTTCTTCCGAACCTGAGCAGCTTAACTTAGCAAGTATAATAGAGACCTCATCCACTATCACTACACTACCATCACGCCTAATAGTGAACTTTAACTTTCCTCTTGTGCAACTTTCCTCCTCATGCCCACTAATTAAGGATATTCAAACTAGGCCATGAGAACACGATCTACAAGTCTTGGTCATAGTCGAACGCTAACCATAAAGTGCTTCTGAAGCATGCATCCTTAAATCAACAACCAAGTAGAACTTTAATCGCTATATGGATCTTGTTTGATTCTCTAAACATTGTCATACCTTCTCTTTGTGAATGATAGTTTAAGCACGAAATCCATGTTTACATCTCCCCACCCGACACGGAAATGGGCAAGGATTGAAACTACCTCAAACGTTTCTACTCCCCATTTTTACTTGTCGGTGACTTAAGTACCTTTAGTCAAATCCTGTAACTTCCTTTATCGTGCCAAACCATAATGTCATCTAGTGAGCATTCCATACATCTTTGTACCTTTGGGGTATATCGCATACATTGAATCATGTGCTTCCTTTAGGATCTCCTTTTGAACTCAACGATATCCTACTTTGGATTCTCAATTGGCGATACTTAACCCTTGAATCACTCTTGGAAAACCATAACATAAAACAAATAATAAAATATATTTTTCAAATAGACCACCAACATAAAATATACACAATTTATTAACCCAAATTAAATTTCCAAACTTCTTAACTTGCATAGGCAATTGTTAAAACTCCACATTGGAACAATAATAAAAACATGAATAAATGCATAAAATCATATCTTAAAATCCATAGCATAAAATAAAATATGCACGCTCGTAATAGAGGTACGTACGATACCTTCTAACATGCTACGTAATCCATGATTCCAGCTGTAACCGATACTCTGCTACCAATACAAACTAGGGTGGTTGCCTATATTGGCCATCCAATCCCCTGGACTCGTAGGCAACATGATTATGGGGCTAGCACTACATGGACCACATTGCTTCGCCGCCTCCGTATGGTGTAGTATAATATCAAACAATATAACATACAAATACATGTACGAACATAAACAAAAAATACTTGAATAAAATACCTTTAATTTCAAATATCACTTTGAAAAGTATTAATTTTTCTAATAATCGATCGGAAAAATATCTTGACCTTAAGGTTGATCGACACACATCCATACTCGATAATAAGTATTGATTGTGGGTGGTGACCTTGCTAAGTCGTTGGTAGTCGATACACACCCTTAGGCAATCATCCTTCTTCTCCATGAATGAAACAAATGCCATTCACGATGATAAGCTTGATCTAATGAAACCTTTATTCACCAAATCTTGTAGCTGAGCCTTTAAGCTCCCTTAACTTTGATGGAGTCGCACGGCATGGCGGTACTGAAATAGATCGATGTGCAAAGCCAAATCAATAATGATTCAATACCCTTTTTACGGTCGTAATCCAAATAACTTGTTAGGAAAACGCTTTCGAATTGCTTCCCACTATGAGCAGTTCCAACGCTCACCATCTACTCAGGCATCAACCATGGGTTAAATACCTTTGACAACCATTATCCGATAGCTCCTTGGAGATGAGGACAGAAATTAACCACAGCAAAGGTCTCCTAACTCCTCCACGAAGCACCACTTTAGGTAAGCTGAATCACTTTAACTTTACTCCTTTATGGTAGCGGTCCATAAACATAAGAACTACTCACTCCATATCTAAGACCACTTCGGATCCCAAAAAGATCCACAGAATTGGATCTGCCCCAATTACTTAACCTTCGATAAAGAAAAGGCAATCCTTGACCATTGACTAGGCCATAGGAATTTCCCGTTAGGATAGGTGATTCTAATTGACACCCTCGAAGATGAGAGTTATTCAAACTCGGGCAACGAATTTGCTTCAAGACAAAAGGAAAAAATGCTTTAAGACGGGTAAAACGAGAGATTAGACACGGATGGGACACACAACAATGCACAGTCCCTTAGGAATACTAGAACCTAGAGCTCTGATACCAACTGTCAGGACCCGTCCAAAATTCCTCACCGGAACCCTAGACAAGCCCTGATCCCAGGGAAACCCTACCGGACCCTCCAATGGAAAATCCGGCAGAACCTCCCCTAAGGGTTGGACTTACCATAAATTCCCTGCACTGAAAACACACTTCTATACACATCCCCTTATTCCTCCCACGTTACTACAATAAAATTCCACAAATTTACAGCACTCCAAATGAATAACATTAAATCAGTACATAATTAACAACTAAATGTCCAATATAGTATACAGAGCATTATATAAATAATTGTGGAATTAATACAATGATAAATAAAGAAGTAATAGAGATGGAGAGGAAAAAGGGAAGAAAATGCTCCTTGGACTTTCGGTAATGAACTGAGACGTCGGGCTGGCCCCGGACGATCAACGTCTCCCAACCTCGACCTAGGGGAACGGAATTTAAAAAAATATGCGATGCTAATCATCTCAGTGAGTGACCCTATCTACTACACAATTATAATACCACGATAATTAAGTAGATAAATAATACTTAATTGGAAATAATATTTTCTCTCAAACCCTTACGATTCTCTTGGTTGGAAAAGTTCCCCTTTTTAAAAAATTTTCACAAAACCCTTTATTCGTGCTTCCCGAAAACCAAGGAATCAATTATTCAACTAAATATCAAATAAAATATAATAATTCAAGCATTTAGAATTTATAATGAAGATAAATCAATTTATTGAATAATTAAGTAAAGGAGAAATTAAGTCAATTTAAAACCTCCATTGAAATAAACAATAAAACCAACATTAAATATGTTCTTAATTTGAATACAATTTCAAAGTATTTATTTTTGAAATCCAAGTTTTGAAAATCACTTGATGCACCCACTATATATCAGTGGCACCAACAATACCCAGCGTCCCGAGGTACAGCCAGGCAGGTGGTTATAGGGAGAAACCGGCATACGGTCGCGTGGCGTCCCACCGCGCCGCTGCAAACAGGAATCCCAGCCATGGAGGGGTAGCCTACCCTCATCCGATGGCAAACACAGGATAACCCCATAAATCACCTGCACTCTACTCACACCCACCTGCGCTCTAATCACATCCTTGTACGCACTAATCACATCCATATACACAGAACACCAGTACGTGTATGGTGCATCTAAAAATCATAAAACCCACATATTTATTTTATATATCAAAATCTCAAATTTTCCATAAACATACCGGGTTTATTCCATCCAATTAAACCCGTAAATTTTCCACAATTCCTTTATAATCATCGCCATAAATTCATCACATAAATACCATAATTTTCAAATCCACCAACTCTCAATTTCCGCCAATTTAAATATTCAAATTTTTCCAGTGGCATAAATATTTTTGAAATATAATAAATTAATTCACATAATATTCCATGGGCATAATTATAAAAATCGAAACCACCAGCTTAAACAAATATTTTTCTTGAAATATTTGAAAATCAAATCATGCCCAAAAATAATTTTAAAATCCAAATATAATTAATTAATTGAAACCACCTTACTCATGCGTGATAAATACAATTAAATCACATTAATATTTTTCTCACAATTATATTTAAATTCCACACATGAACAAAATTCCAGATATCAAATTAACACCAATAAATATAATTAATCACCTCAAAATAGCTTTAAAGGTGGGTCACTCACCTGGAGCACGCAATTAACCTAAGATCCTCCATGGGATCAATTTCACGACGCACACGTGCTCCTAGAACAACAATTCACACACAGTCAAATAAAATAATATTTTCTTCGGGTAATTAATACTCGGTACCCGGGGAGTCAACACAAACGTTAACCAAAATTGACAAATTATATGTCTATGGAAAGCTTGTGAGATGTGGATCACATTACCGACCTCCATTAAGCTCAATTCAACCGGCGGTGGTCGGAATTTGGCCGGAAAGCTTCGACCGAGTTTAAACTTGAGGCATCTCTCAAACGGTGGGGATTTTGGCCAATCTATCCCTGGAAATGGACTCATAGGGGTCGAAAATGGTGGGATAGAGGAATGGGTCGAGCTGGGTTGGTCGGAAAACACAAGAAAAGAGGACAGAGAAAAGTTCCGGCCGGCGGCTTCTCCGGCCCAATCTGGGCGCGTCCGGCAACTGGTGGCCATGAAATTTTGTAGCCGAGCTTGCCTCCATCCCCCGCTCCTCTCTGGCCGGAATTAAAAAAAAAAGGGCAAGATTCTGAGAGGGAGAAAGGAAGGGAAAGGAAGAAGAACGAGGAAGAATAAGGAGGCTTCGGGTGGGGCTGGGTGTTTTCTCACGTGGGGGAAAAGAAAAAAAGAAGAAAGAAAAGAAAAAGAAAGAAAAAGAAATAAAAAGAAAATTAATTAAAAATAATATTATTATATATAATAACAATAATAAAATAATATGGTATTAAGCATGGTTGCCATGTGGCATCTCAACATGGTGACACATGGTCACATTTATTAAGTCACACGTGGCACATTGTTACACATTTAAAAATTATATTAAAATAATACAGTATTTGAAAAACTCTACAGATCCATAACTTTGAAACCACATGTCCAAATCGGACGTGCCGCTAGTCTACAGACTCGTATCGATGAGCACTTTACAACCATACATGAGTCAAAACTCAACTTTGTATGAATAAAAAGTCAACTCGGGCATCCCTTGGACAGTTTGGACCTCAACTTGTTTTGCTCATTACTTTCAAACCGTAGCTCCGTTTTCGACGTGCTACTAGTCTACGAACTCGTGCCAATGTGTACTTCATAACGGTACCTCAGTTAACCTAGAATTCCATCCAAGTCAAAAAGTCAACTTTTGACCCCTTGGGTCAATGGTCAACGGTCAACGGTCAGCCTCGGTCAAATTTGAGAATTTTCTGATGTACTTTGGGACAGGGTGTTACAGGAACAATGCGGTTTGCAATGTTGAAGGGATTGGTACAATAAAGTTGAAGCTTCATGATGGAGTTCTGAGAACTTTGTCGAATGTGAGGTATATTCCCGGGTTGAAGAGGAATTTGATTTCTCTTGGTACATTGGATGAGCACGGATATAGTTATAAGGCCGAGAGAGGCACTTTGAAGTTCTTGAAGGGTTCAATGGTAGCGATGAAGGCTTCTAAGAAGAATGGCTTGTATGTGCTAGATGGAAGTGTGGTTCAAGGTGAAGCTTCGGGCTCGATGAATGAGAAAGTGAGCAACACCACACTTTAGCATAGAAGGCTAGGCCATATTAGTGAGAAAGGGCTAATTGAGCTTAGTAAACAAGGGCTTTTGTGTGGGCACAAGGTGGGGAAACTTGACTTTTGTGAGCATTGTATCTATGGCAAGCAAGTTAGGGTGAAGTTCAACATCGTGGTGCATCGAACTAAGGGGATCTTGGATTATGCTCATTCCGATGTATAGGGCCCCGCAAGAATGAATTCAATGGATGGTTGTAGGTACTTCATGATCCTCATTGATGATTACTCAAGGAGAGTATGGGTTTAGATGTTGAAAACCAAGGATGAGGTTTTCATTAAGTTCAAGGAATGGAAGGTTATGGTTGAGAACCAAACCGGAAAGAAGATGAAGATGCTCCGAACAGATAATGGGCTCGAGTATTGCAATGAGGAGTTCAATTCATATTGCAATGAGCATGGAATTGTGAAACACAAGACGTGCGGATGACTCCTCAACAAAATGGTCTTGTCAAATGTATGAATAGGACCATTTTAGAAAGAGTGAGAAGTATGCTTTCCAATGCTATGCTACCTACAAGTTTTTAGGCAGAGGCAGTGAATACCGCGGTGTACTTGATCAATCGGTGTCCGTTGAGTGCTATTGAGTTCAAGACTCCAATGGAGAAATGGTCCAAGCATGTATCGGATTTAAGTAATATCAAGGTCTTTGGTTGCACTTCGTATGTTCATGTAAACGAAGGCAAGTTACATCCAAGATCTATGAAATGCATTTTCTTGGGGTACCCAAAGGGTGTCAAAGGCTATAGACTTTGGAATCCGGATACAAGGAAGTGTGTGATTAGTAGGGATGTGGTGTTCAAGGAGAATGAGATGCTTAGGTTGGAAAAGGATGGAGAATCTTCGAGTGGAGGTGAAGTTGGCAAGGAGACATTCGATCTTGGAATTGATGATAATCTAAGGAAGAAAGTGACTCATAAGGAGCATTGTGATACACAAGTGGCTCAAGAACAAGTTGATGAGGTAGTTGATCATATCGACAAGGAGGTGGTTGATGATGATAACCTCCATGATTACAATTTGGCTCGTGATAGAGAACGGAGACAACCCAAGGCATTGGTGAGATATGGTTTTGTGGATTGTATTGCATATGCTCTTGATGTTGCAAAATAATATGGTTTTGCGGATTGTATAGCATAAGCTCTCGATGTTGCGGAAGAAATGGACTCAGAGCCTAACACTTTTGAGGAAGCTTTTCAAAAGATTCTGTAAAGTGGAAGGTGGCCATGGATAAGGAGATGGATTCCTTGCATAGGAATCAAACTTGGAAGTTAGTAGATAAGCCTCAAGGTGGAAGGGTTGTAGGTTGCAAGTGGGTGTTCAAGAAGAAGGAAGGTGAACCTGGAGTTAAGGCACCAAGGTTCAAAGCTCGATTGGTTATAAAGGGTTATAGTCAAAAGGAGGGAGTGGATTTCAATGAAATATTCTCTCCGGTGCTGAGACACACTTCCATTCGGATCTTGTTATCACTTGTGATTCACTAGGGTCTTGAATTGTATCAATTGGTCATCAATATGGCATTCTTGCATGGAGACCTCAAGGAAGAGATTTAAATGGTCAACCTGCAGGATATGCAAAGGGTGCCAAGGTATGCTTGCTTCAAAAATCCTTTTATGGCTTGAGACAATCTCTTAGGCAATCGTATAAGAAACTCGACATGTTTATGCTTGGTATTGGCTTTAATAGGAGCACGTTTGATCTTTGTGTGTATTACAAAGAGTTGTTGAATGGGGAGTTCATTTATCTCTTGTTGTATGTTGATGATATATTAATTGCATGCAAACATATGGATGAGATTGATAATTTGAAGAAGTTATTGAGTTCTAAGTTTGAGATGAAAGACCTTGGAGAAGCCAAGAAAATTTTGGGGATCGATGTATTTCAAGATAAGAGGAAGCAGGAGATATTTGTCTTTCAAAGGAAGTATATTGAGAAGGTCTTGGAGAGGTTCAACATGGGTGGTGCAAATCCTATGATCACGCCTTTAGCACCCCACTTCAAATTGTCATCCAAGCAATGCCCAAAAGTGAACAAGAGAGGGAGAGCATGGCTAAGACACCATATGCAAGTGCCGTAGGTTGCATCATGTATTTGATGGTGTGTACTAGACCGGATATCGCTCATGCGATTAATGTGGTGAGTAGATTTATGAGTAATCCGAGAAAACCATTTTGGGAGGCTTTGCGATGGATTCTAAGGTATTTGAAGGGATCCATGGATGTTGGCTTATTATATCGGAAAGAGAATAATGGTAATGGTGATTGTGTTGTCAGATATGGTGATGCGGACCTTAAAAGTGATCGGGACAAGAGAAAGTCCTTGCTAGAAAGTTCTAATGCATTTGACTTGACGGAATATGCCGAAAATACGACAGTTGCTCTTGGTGTCAGAAATGAAGTTAGGCTCCCTTTGCATCAGCTAAGGAAATTCTTCAAATTTATTATTGGTTAAAAAAATGACTTCTGGCAATGTGGTTATGTTGGAGGAAGTCATTGATGCTGCTATGAAAAGTACAGATCAAAAGTGATTAGAGCTCTTGTAAAAAGAAAGAAGATTAACGTTGGAGGGTTGTAGATTGATCTTTCATCGTTTTGGATCAGTTTCAGAGGCTTTTGATCTTTCTAATAATGTCAAATCTCCAAAATCTATTGATATTTGCTTGAGAAAGCAATTATCAGATGAATCAACTATTTTGGACTTCCAAATTGTGGCTACTAATTCCAATGTTCCTCATCAACGTCCTGCAGGGAAGCATGCAAATGACCAGGCAATTTATCCTAAGTTAGTTGAGTTACTACTTAATAGTTCTAAGTATTTTTGAACATAGTAAACAAATTCAACTTCTTCGGGGGAGTCTGACAATGTTGATCTAGTGATTCCTATGTCACCATCGCATTGTGTTGGAAATGTTCCTTTTTCTTCTCCTCCAATCAAGGAATGGTACATTAATGATTGTCATTTAGATTTTAGTGATTCAGAATCTCAAAGATTCGCTTCAAGGTCTTCATCTCCAGGAAATAAAGAAAGCTCAGACTCGTGTTCTCCATTGTCAAGTGATATGTGGGATGGGAAATCCCATCAAGGATTTAGGGGAGAGCAATTCATAACATATGTCTAACAAAAAAGCTTCCGTCAGTACCATAAACTTGCCAAGGTTGGTAATATACTTCAAAAACAGAACCTTGTTCACCTGGTTATAATATCCAGAGTGGTAACATAAGAGAAATGGAACTGTTTAGTATAGTCTACAACACACCCTTGTTTTTATTGCAACACCCTATCCCAAAGTACGTCGGAATTTTTGCACATTGATCGAGGTTGACCGTTGACCGAGATTGTCAAAATTTTTACTTTTTGTTCTGGATGGAATTTTGTGTTGATCGAGGTACCATTTCAAAGTACGTATCGTCTCAAGTTCGTAGACTAGTAGCACGTCAAAATCGGAGCGACCGTTTAAAAGTTATGCGCAAGGCAAGTTGCGGTCCAATCTGTCCAAGGGTACCAAGTTTGACTTTTTATTTACGTAGAAATTCGATTTGACTCTTGTATGGTTGTAAAGTACTCATCAATACGAGTCCATAGACTACCGGCACGCCTAATTTGGACACCAGGTTAAAAAGTTATGGACTCGCAAATTTTTTCACATACAGTATTATTTTATATTTTTTTAATTAAATGGTGTTATTGTGAAAAATGTGTGCCATGTGTCAAGCCCTCAGCCTTTCCCGTGAATGCATAGTGGCACTCATGGGATGGCCTCTTATTGGCTCAAACCCGTGTGTGAGCCGTGCAACTGGGGAGAGAGAGAGAGAGAGAGAGAGAGAGAGAGAAGGGAGGAGAGAGAGAGAGAGGAGAGACCACCCCCGGTTTGCCATTTTTCGGCCACTCTTTCCGTACACAAGCGACCCCACCTTGAAGTCCAGTTAAAAACCGGCTGGCCAGCCAAATCTCGCAGCCACCCAACCCCCGATGCGCCCGAATCGAGACTTTTTCCATCTGCAGCGCCTATTGCTTCAAACCTAGATTTCTTCCCGATCCGGCCTCCATTTGCCTCACCACTGGTCCCATCCATTCACCTATCCTCCAATCTGTATTTCTTCCAAAAATCACGACCAGTGGCCACCGGACGGGCCGCCAACAGCGACGGGTTCCAGTGACCAGGGCGGCTTACCGGGAAATTGACTTTCCGGTGAGTTTCTAGTTGCACTGCCCATCTGTTCCCACTAATTCGACCCCCTGAACCCAAATCTGAGGTCAGTTTCCTCCAACTCAGGGTGGTTTTGTAAGATCCGAGGATCCAAAACCCGACACCTTTCTGACGAGATTCAAGCCACCTTGGGTCCTGTCAGGACCCGTCCAAGATTCCTCCCTGGAACCCTAGATAAGCCTTGATCCCAGGGAAATACCACCGAACCTTCCAACGGAAAATCCGATAGCACCTCCCCTAAGGGTAGGACTAACCAAAAATTACCTGCACTGAAAACACACTTCTATATTCATCCCCTTATTCCTCCCACAGTACTACAATTTGATTCCACAAATTTACAGCACTTCAAAGAAACAGTAAATCAGTGCATAAATGATAACTACACGTCCAATACAGTATACAGAGTATTATACAAATGAATGTGGAATTTAAACAATGACAGATAAAGAAGTAATACAATATGGAGAGGAAAAAAGGGAAGAAATACTTCTTGGACTTTCGGCAACGAACTGAGACGTTGGGCTCGCCCTGGACAATCAACGTCTCCAACCTAGACCTAGGGGAACAAAATTTAAAAACGTGAGATGCTAATCATTTCAGTGAGTGATCCTATTTATTGAACACCCTTAATATTAATAATATACCAAATAAAAGGGATTTAATTAATCAATACCGAACAATTAAATAAATAAATAAATAATAAACAATTGAAGTAATATTTTCTCTCAAAACCCTCACTATTCGCTCAGTTGGAAATGTTCCCCTTTTAAAACATTTTCACAAAACCCGATATTCGTACTTCCCGAAAACCAAGGGATCAAATAATTTAATAAACAACAAATAAATAAATAAATACCCCTATATAAATAAAACGTAATAAATTATAATAAATAATTTTTGTACTCTTTAGGGTTTGAAATTTCGATCCGAAAAATTTGTACTTGACGCACCACACCATATACCAGTGATGCCCTCAGATACCCAGCGTCCTGAGCACCGACTGGCGGGGAGATTAAAGAGAGAAACTTGCAAACGGCACTTCGGCGTCCCGATAGTACCGCTGCTGAAACCATCATCCCGGCCAAGGAGGGGGGCGGCTGTGTGCACTATATAAGACTTGCCTGCCCACGGTCCAATGGCAACTCACGGGAGACATAATACTTGCGCGCTAAACCACATATACATATACCAGAACACCAATACTGTATGAATGTGTCTAAAATAATTATTTAATCAACCGTACCGTTCTTTCCAAATTTACCGTGGGAAATATATTAAATTTTCACACTTACCATCCCACATATTTTCATTTAACAAACCGGTAGGAAACATCGATAACCAATAAAACAATAATTTTTTGCGTAACACGAGGTTCAATAAATAAAATACCGTGGGCATAATCATAAAATTAAACCACCAATTTAAACAAATATTTTCATAAAATATTTAAACCAATTATGCCCAAATAATACTTAAAACCACGTACGATTATTACCGAAATATACTTTGCTCATGCATAATAAATAAATTAAATCACAATAAAATCATAATTAAATTGTACCACATGAGCATAATTTAAATACCAATTAAACATAATTAATTGCCCAAAATATTTTTAAAGGTGGGTCACTCACCTGGAGCATGCAATTAACCTAAGATCCTCCATGGGATCAATTCCACGACTCACCCGTGCTCCTAGAACACAATTCACACACAGTCAAATAAATTAATATTTTATTCGGATAAATAATACCCGATACCCGGGGGGTTAAACACAAACGTTAACCAAAGTTGACGAGTAATACCGAATCGAAGCTTGAGCGACGAGGATTTGAAATCCGGCCTTACTTCCCGGAGATCGGACCGGTGGTGGCCGGAATCTCGCCGGAAAGCTTTCGGGATTCAACTCTTCGATTCTCTCAATCCATCACGAATTGGTGGAAAAGGACCCCGGATTTGGATTCAGGGGGTCGGAGTCAGTGGAGAGGGACCGGCGGTGCAACTGGGTACTCACCGGAACAGTGACTTCCGACGAGCCACCGCGGTGATCGGCAACCGTCACCGGTGGCGGCGCGTGCGGTGGCCGTTGGTTGAGATTTTTGGTGGTTTTGTAGATCGAGGGGAGGGGATTCCAACGGGACCGGCGGTGAGGCAAACGGAGGCCGGACGGCGAAGATATCGGGGTTTGAAGGTTTTCGGTGCCTCGCCGAAAAATGCTCCGATCCTGGCGCGTCGGAGGTCCAGTGGCCGTGAAATTTGGTGGGCTGGCCGAAAATGAGGAGGTGGCCGGTCGTCTCTCTCTCTCTCTCTCTCTCTCCTCTCTCTCTTTCTCTCTCCTCCCCGAGATTTCTGCCAAATAAAAGCCATCGTGGGTGAAACTGTTCACCCACGTGGACCAATCAGGTGATGACACATGGCATTTCACTGTTCATCGATTCAAAAACATTAAAATATTACGGTATCCGGCAAACTTCACGCGTCCATAACATTTTAACCGTACGTCCAAATTAGGTGTGCCGCTAGTCTGTGAACTCGTATCGACGAGCACTTTACAACCATACCAAAGTCAAAGAAAAATTCTACAACCATAAAAAATCAACTCCCGGCACCTCTTGGACAGTTTGAATCTCGACTTGTTTTGCCCATAACTTTCAAACCGTAGCTCCGTTTTCAACGTGCTACTAGTATACGAACTCGTGCCAACGTGTACTTCGTAACGGTACCTCCGTCAACCTAGAATTCCAATCGAGTCAAAAAGTAAACTTTTGACCCCTTGGTCAACGGTCAACGTCAAAGTCAACGGTCAACGGTCAAAGTTGGAAAATTTCCGTTATACTTTGGGACCGGGTGTTACAGGTCTGATCTCTGAAAAGTGAGACCATATTCGTAATCCTCATTTCACAAGCTTCGATTCGATATATCACTCGTAAATTTTGGTTGTCGTTTGTGTTCGTTCCTTGGGTACAAATAAAATTGGTTATTTATTTTAGACGCACTCATACAGTACTGGTGTTCTGTACTGTATATGTGGATGAGCGTGCAAGTTATAATGTCTTCCGTGAGTTGCCATCGGACCGAGGGCAGGCAAGTTTGATATTGGCCATAAGCCGCCCCCTCTTCATGGTTGGGTTGACAGTTTAAGGAGCGGTGCTATCGGGATGCCGAAGCAACTGTATGCAAATTTCTCTCTTTAACCTCCAGCCGGATGGTGGTCGGGACACTGGGTATCGCAGGGCATCACTGGTATATAGTGTGGTGCGTCAAGTATTATTTTTCTGATATAAATTTCAAATCCTAAAGTTTTAAAATCGTATTTAAATTAAATGTATTTAATTTGTTTTATCACCTATTTCCAATTAGTA
Source organism: Ziziphus jujuba (assembly GCF_031755915.1). NCBI lineage: Eukaryota > Viridiplantae > Streptophyta > Magnoliopsida > Rosales > Rhamnaceae > Ziziphus > Ziziphus jujuba. The sequence goes on along the minus strand of NC_083381.1, from coordinate 29,239,297 downwards.
CTTTCATTCATATTCTATGACACTTATTTTAAAATAATGTTTTTAAAATGCATCTTGCCATATTTTTATTATATAGATTGATTGAATATTTCAAAATGAATTTTATAATATATTTTTTCCATTTATTTTACATGATTGTTTGTAATTATTTAAATTATATTTTTGATACTTTTTATTTTAGTTTATTAAATCAAATGTTACGGATTATGTATTGAATATCACTTTTATGTTATATTTCTTTAATGCAAGTATTCTAAATTTATTTTATTATATTTTATTCGTATTTGGATTAATTAAATTTTTATTAAATTAATTATTCCTTGATTTTTGAGGTATAAAATATTGGGTATTGCGAAAATGTTTTAAAAGGGGAACCTTTCCAATGGAGTGAATGGTGAGGGTTTTGAGAGAAAATATTATTTTCAATTAATTATTAATTATTTACTTATTTATTCTTAATTAATCAAGTGTACTATGATTATCGTTACTATTATAATTGTATATTAGATAGGGTCACTCACTGAGATGATTAGCATCTCATATTTTTAAATCCATTCCCCTAGGTACAAAGATTGGTAGACATTCGTTCGGAGCAAGCTTGACCTTCGTTGCTGTCGTATTTTAAGGAGTTCTCTTTCTTTTCATTTATTTCTATTGTAATATTTCTTCTTTGTTGTATAATTTTCATACTTAATTGTACCCTATGATGCTTTGTATACTATATTGGATATTTTATTAAATACTGCATTAGTTCCCTGTTTAATTTATGGAAGTACTGATTATTGTGGAATTAAATTGTAGTAAAGTGGAGGAATAAGGCGGTATATATATAGAAGTGTATTTTCAATGCAAGGAATTTGTGGTAAGTCCAACCCTTAGGGAAGGTTATGCCGGACTTTCCATTGGAAGGTCCGGTAAGGTTTTTCTGGGATCAGGGCTTGTCTAGAGTTCCAGTGAGGGATCTTGGACAGGTCCTGACATTTATACTTTTACTCATGTTTCAAACTTTATAAGGCATATTAATCATCCTATGTATCATAATAAGAAGAATCTAGATGCCAAAAGTCAACAATCATATCTTGTAGTTTCTGTTTTCAAAATGAAAAACACTTCTCGATCAATTCGATGACCAAATCACTTCTTGCTACATAGAACCTATGATCTTGTTGGAGATTCTTTGTAGTGGCTTGTTGCATTCACCCTTAGTATAACTATAAAGACAAGAAATTAGCTATTCATTAATCTAGATGCCAAAAGCCAACAATCATATAGTAAGGTTACGTTTGGTATATAGAATACATATTCCTTTAAAAATAGGAATAATCATTTATAGGAATAGAAAATGGAAAAATGATTGATAATTCCTATTTACATGTTTGGTAAAAATATTGATTTAAAATTAAGGTTTAGGCTTTATAATTGTTTTTAAAAAAAAATTCAAATTTGGTAAAAATGAATTAAAAATTAAATTTTTAGGTTCATTTATATATATTTAGTATGTGATAATCAATTTAAATTTAAATGTGATAAGGATATTTTAAAGTTTATTCAATTTAAAACATAAAAATAGGAATTCTGAGTTTTTAATTAGGAATTGTTATTCCTTTAAATGGAGGCATATCTATTCCTATGGAATAGTTATTGCCAAATTAAAAAATTTATCTAACATAGAAAAAATAAAATCTATGAAATATGAATTATATTTCTATATTTATTCCATAAACCAAACATAGCCTAAGTTTCAGTTTTCAAGGTGAAAAAGTGCTTCTCAGTTAATTGTATGGCCAAATAACTTGTTACTTACCTGGATCCTATGATCGTATTGGGGATTGTTTATAAATGGCACATTGCATTCACCTTTGATCCTATGATCGTACTGGGGATTCTTTTTAATTGGCACATTGCAGTCACCGTAGTGTAACTAGACACGGACAAGTATTAGTTAGGCATTAATTTTTGTTAGGACTTATATGAAGTGTTTCAAGGGTGACGCATAGGATATGGAGACCGTGGTTTTGGGAGTTGAAGCTAGGTTGATGCTTATCAAGCTTCTTGTGATATCGTCAAATTCTTGCTATTACTGAGGAAGAGGGATTCCCACTTGATAATGATTATAAGATTTTTTTTTTGAAATAGAAGCTTATCCTATGTAATCTATGCTTATTTATTTATATTATTATTATTATTATTATTTTGTATACATGATTTAATTGACATATTTTGTTACTTCTCAGATGGATACTAAGTCAAATAAAGAATTGGAACAGTGAAATGGAATGCTAAAGAATGATGCAGTTAAACTCTGCTAGGAGAAAAAATTTAATATATAGTGCATTCTTCGAGGGCAGTCAAAATAATTGTGTCATTGCTGCTTATGGATTGAAAATAATGGTTCTTTTGAGTTTTGTACATACGTAGACTATAAGTAATACCATATTTCCAATTCACAGTGAGGGAACATGCATTTTTACATAAGCATTTTCCCCCTTTATTTATTTAAATTTTCTGATCAAAACATATTTATTATAACGTAATTACAGGCCACACTGGAGCACATTCTTGAGAGGATTGCATTGATATCTGAGGCTGCAAATGAAGAATGGCCATCCTTAATCACGAATACCCTGTTTTTTGGAGGAGCGCTGGCTGCAAGATCTGTATTCACACTGCAATATATAGGAATTACTCATAAATTGTGTTTGTGCTCCAATGAAATTGGACAATCAAATTCTCAGTTTCCTGATCTATTCGACTACGAAAATTTCTCTTTAAGTTCTTTGTTTTTTATTTTTTTATTTTTTTAATTTTTTATTTGGTTCTATTTGTTCTTCTTGATAAACAGCAATTATGTAGCCAAAGTATATATTGTTATGATGTTTAAAAGTCATGTTTACCATGTACACACACAAGCCTCTAATCATTATTGCGAGTGAGATTAGAGGCTTTGTTGTTTATTATGAGTGAGATAATTAGGAACTGCAACCCCATTAATTTTTACTCTTTCAAACCAATTAATATTGTAGCAATGGCTGTGGTTCAAAACTATTTGTTTGCCTCCTGGCTGCTTATAGTTGGAATGGAACCATAGAGGTGCCAAGAGCACCAACCGAAGTTAACTCTTTAGTTTCTAGTGTTTCATCATTCTTTAGAATAATTAGAGATAGTGTAGAATAGTGCACCTGTGGCCTAGTTCTGCATTAGAATCATTTCAAATGTTCTGGGTTTTGAGTGTGTTGTACAATTTTTTTAAGCTTGATCCAAAGATATCATGATCAAATGTATGAAAAATGATAGGAAAAGGGCTATTCATGTAATTTCATTTTATGATAATTGGCAAATTGGAAGGTAATAAGCAGCTCTCTACTTTGAAGGATTTTCAGGTGTTCGATAGAGATGTCTCCAGTAATACTTAATATGCTGGGTATGAATGAAACTGAAAGCCATTGGAGTTATATTTGGATAACATGCTCACCATGAATATATATATATATATTGGCTTAACTTATAAAAATTAATGCCTCTTTTTGTTTCGAACTCTTTTTTTTTTCTTCTTCTTTTTTTTTTTTTTTGGTCAATAACAATTAATTGCAATGAAAATCATTTACGAACCCTAAAATAGGTTAAAGACCAATGTTTGAGCAACATTAGTAGTTGTAGCTTTCACAATAAAATGAAAGGTATACGTAAAGAAAAAGTTTAAGCTAAAAAGGATGTGGATGATGATGTAATTTACTTGGAATGGTGACTCGCTTGGATTCCCAACTTAGACAACTTTTGAGTCGTGGTGGGTGGACGACTCGTTTTGTCTCAATCAGAGTAGTTTTCATTATTTTAATAGGAAAGTTCACTAAATTTTCCCAAAGACTTTGTTTATTTAGACAATGATATGAAATTTAGGTAGAAAATACTTTTTTACAACTTTTATTTTTGTTAAATATAAATGAAATTGTTGCTGTAATAGTTTGAAAAAAAATCCCAAATTGCTAGGACATAAGCCTTTTGTGTGAAATTTATAGTCTTCATTATTAGTAAAAGGAGCTAAAGTTGTTCTAACCGTGCTTGATACCATGAGCGTGTAGGAGTTTTCTAGCAAAACTTTATTTATATATTTTTATGTTTTTTGGCCTTGCCGCCAAGACCCTATAACTTGATTGAGTCTATTATTTGCACTGTTTTGTTTCTATGTCTTCTGAAAATTGTGTACAGAAGACTCCTTAATTTCTGAGACTAAAAAATTATTAACCATGTAAAATGAAACAAACGAGATATAGTTTAGCCTTTTAATTAACTATATCACCATAAAATGTTCCTTTTCAATGGAAAAACCAAAGATTCATGCTAATCATAAATGAAGGACTTATTACACCCTATATGGGAAACTGCATGGGAAGGTTTCCATGAAGTGGTAACCGTAAAAATTTATTATACAACTATTATACAGGTAATGTGATATTATGGACCACTTACAAGTTTTTCCCCTGAGTCATTGATCACAATGGAAATACAAAAGGCTTTAACAGCAGTGGAAAATTAGGAACTGCAATCCCATTCATTAATTTTGGTAAGAATTCTTGCTCTTTCAAATCAATGCAAATTGGTCATCTTTTTTAACTTATAGTGGGTGGATGACTTCTTTTGTCTTAGATGTGGTTTTTCACCATCTCTATAGCCTATAAGGACAGTTCACTTAATTCTTCTCAAAGACTTTTCAAAGTCGTTAATGCTTATAAGGACGTTCACTGACGTCTTCTGAAAGACTTCTCAAAGTCGTTAATATGTATTTGTGACACCTGATTTCCACATATTCAAAGCTACTTTTTTTTTTTTTTTTTTTTTTTTTGGTGTTCGGGTAATTTTGAAAAGATAAAAAATATGGGCCCGTTAGAAATTTAATTCTTAGGATTTAAGAAAATAAGGTGGAAAATATTTCCTTTCAAAATGGTATCGTTATAATATTTTTAGAGAAAGTGATTACAATTTTTCTAAAGACACACATTAAATTAATTACTTGCAAATTTTGAGAATATCATTACAAAGAAAACACTGAGAAGGAAACTCATTACAGGGAAAATTAATTTTTGGAAAACTGTTTCATTGTCCTATTAAAATGCAGCTAACGCGCCACGCTTTTATCAATTGGATTCAGACGGAAATTAAAAACAGAGTCAACAATCAGTCTTTTTCATAATATAATTAAAAGACAAACCACGTAGTGCACAGATTTGCATTCATTATAAATATGTACACAGCTTACAGCTATTAACAACAAATAGATTGGTAGTAGCATTTTTCTGATGGGTTGGTTTTCATTGCTATCGTTGCTTTTCTTTCTTCTTCCTTTTTCTTCATTTCAGACATCGTCAAATGTTTCTTCTTCCTCCATTATTCATCATCCTTCTCCATTGTGCCATCCGTACGAGAGATCCGCTTTGATCCAATTCAAAAACTCATTTTCCATTAATAATACCATTGCTTCTGATTATTATGAATGTGATGGTATTGATCCTTCGACAATCTCTTGGGCCAAGAATGACGCATCAAATTGTTGTGCATGGAGAGGAGTCACGTGTGATGAAAAGGCTGGTCATGTGATCGGCCTTGATCTTTCTTGTGCCAGCCTTCAAGGAGCTTTTCATTCTAACAGCACTCTTTTCTTCCTTCGCAATCTACAGAGTCTTCACCTCTCACAAAATGATTTTGGAGGCTCAACAATTCCGTCTGAATTCGGTAAGTTTTCCGATTTAGAGCACCTTATATTGTATGATTCTAATTTTTTGGGGAATGTACCACCAGAAATCTCGTACCTATCCAAACTGGTTACGCTTGATCTTTCTTGGAATAATATTCATAAACTGAAAGTAGACACTTTTACCTTGAAAAGAATTGTCACAAACCTTACCAATCTTGAAGCATTTTATCTGAGTCGAGTTGATATGTCCTCTGTTTCCCCTGTTGTCTTGATGAATTTGTCTTCTTCTTTGATAAACCTTACGCTCAGTCTTTGCAGTCTCGGAGGGAACTTACCTGCAGATTACATTTTCCACCTACCAAAACTTGAAATGCTTTATTTAGGTGGGAATGAGAATCTCACCGGTTCCTTGTTCCCTAAATCTAATCGGAATACTAGTAGTCCACTCAAGCGATTGAGTCTTTTTGATTCTAAACTCTTAATAGATTTCCCTTATCTAATTCAAAATTTCAAGTACTCTTTGGAATTTCTGTACCTCGGGAGTTGTAAAATACTAGGATGGAATCCCACTTTGCTTGCTAACCTCACTCAAATCAGTGTGTTAGATCTCTCCTCTAACAATTTTGGTGGTGAAATCCCATGGTCATCTCTGATGCATCTAGAGCGCCTCATATCATTAGATTTGTCAGACAACAACTTTACTGGCCAGCTTCCTGAAATTTCTAGTTATAACTCCACCCAACTTTCTTTCTCATATGATAACTCATCAAATAGTTTAACATCCGGCGGTCCTCTTCCATTGGAGTTAGAATCTCTGTACTTATCTGATAACCTACTCGACGGGAAAATTCCTGGTTGGCTGTACTCCTTAAAATCTTTGGAGAATCTAGATCTTAGTAGTAACCAATTCACTGGTTACATTGAGGAATTTCAATTCCATCCCTTGGTGAGTCTCGATTTAAGTAATAATAAACTCCGCGGATCCCTTCCAAGCTCAATCTTTCAACAAGTGAATCTTACTTTCCTAGATCTTTCCTCAAATATCTTGAGCGGTGATGTCGGGATAAACGACTTTTCAAAGTTAAAAAGACTGGAATACCTTTCAATCTCCGAAAACCAATTGAGTGGAGAGATACCTTCTTCAATTTGTGATCTTAATTCACTTAATTATCTTGATTTATCCAATAATTCTCTCACTGGGAAGGTTCATCCGTGTCTTGGAAATTTTAGTATCAGCTTGTCAGTGTTGAATCTGCATACAAACAAGTTGCATGGCACAATTCCTCTGACATTTGCAAAGGGAAATTCATTGAGGAATCTCAACCTTAATGGAAATCAACTCGGTGGGATATTGCCGCAATCTTTGGTCAGATGTAAAAAGATGGAAATTTTAGATGTTGGAAATAACAAGATAAATGGCACATTTCCCTACTGGTTGGAATCTCTTCCTATGCTACAAGTTCTTATCTTGAGATCTAATAGATTTCATGGTTCCATAGATGTTAGTCCCAAAACTGCACTTCCTTTCCAAACGTTGCGAATCATGGACCTCTCTGACAATGAGTTCAGTGGTAATTTGCCAACAAAATATTTCAAGAATTTGTTGGCCATGATGGATGCATATTCGGACCAATTGACATACATGGGAGAAGATCAATATTATGAATCTACCATTGTTGTCATAAAAGGCTTCTTTATTGAATTGGTGAAAATTCAAACCATGTTCACAACAATTGACTTGTCAAAAAATAATTTTGAAGGAGAGATTCCAAAGTTGATCGGCAAGCTAAAGTCTCTTAAAGGGCTCAACTTTTCACATAATAAATTGACTGGTACTATCCCATCAACATTGGAAAATTTGAGTAACCTTGAATGGTTAGACCTCTCTTCGAATGAGCTTGTTGGAGAGATTCCTCAACAATTGACAAACATGATATCTCTTGAAGTGTTAAATCTCTCAAAAAACAGATTGGTTGGACCCATACCTAGTGGCAAGCAATTCAACACATTCGACAACACTTCATACAGCGAAAATATGGGATTATGTGGATTTCCATTGTCTAAAATATGTGGCAATAATGAGGCACCACAATCTCCGACCACAAAGTTCGAAGAAGAAGGTGGTTATGGGTTTGACTGGAAGATCATCTTGGTGGGTTATGGATGTGGAATCGTGATTGGAGTATCATTGGGATATATAGTGCTTTCTAATGAAAAATTTACTCTGTTTTTGATAAAGATTGGATTCAGTAATTTACTGTATGCCTAGAAGACACTGCTTGCTTATGTGTTTGGAGGTGCGAGAACAAATCTAGTGAGGTATGTAATTAACTATGCCTCCTGTTACAGTTTTTCTTTATTTATTTTTCTCTATAGCGTTATTAAAATTTTAGCCTTGTCAACTAGTTGGAATTGTTATTATTATTATTATTATTATTATTATATTTTTTTCCTTCTCACGATACTATTTGTTGCCTCTTGCAAATTTGCATATCCAGCCAATATAGATTGTTTTGTTTCTTTTAACAGATCATTAGGACTCTTTTTTTTTTCTTTTTTTTTTTTTTGGGCAAACAGAATATTAAATACGCTGTATTGTAATATCTACAATGAAAATGTTAAAGGTGGGAAAAAAGTTTTAATGTAGAAAAAAAAATTGTAGAATTTTGGAAGACATATAATATCCTCTTTGCTAAAAGTTAATCTGATACTTCATTTTTTTTTTTGGGTTAAAATATATACTTCATTTTGAATTTTTAATTGAGGGAAAATAATATCCTTAGCTTGTTTATTTGTTACTATATGAAGATTGCATTCTGCATTAATAACTCTGTTTTCAATTGTTAAATCTAGTCGAATTATTAATCTGTATCTCCTATAATGTTGTTTCGTTTCAATTTTCCTAACAAAAATATTTTCTTATTTACACAATTAAAGATAAATTGCATTAGCCCTTCTACCTGTCTATTAATTTCGTAAATATTATGTAAAGAGAACTTCACTTTAATTATAGAAATTACAGATTAATAAAGTATTTGTTTATGCGGTTTTTTTTTTCCTTGTTATATTATTACAACAATGTGTAACCTAAAGAGGAGAAAGGCACGTCTTAAACCTACAACTTCATGGATTAGACGATCAAGTAAATATGTAATTTCCCATTTGTTAAAACTATGTCTGGAAAATGTATCTTGTTAAGTGGAAGAACATGGCTCATATGCTAATCATAAAATAATTGCACATGGCACAAGCGTTTATCTTACTGAGCAATACCAAGTACACCCAACATTATTCTTCTTTTGTTTTTGTTTTTTTTCATTTTTCATATTTTTCAAGAACACCCAACTTATATTATTACATACATCCATTAAAAAATAGAGAGTAGGAAATTTCTTCCAATGATAATTGCAAAACCAGATGAAGAAATTAGAACTATGCAAATCAAAATGACTTTGTTTTGTGTGTTCCCTTTTTTTTCCTTTTTTTTTTCTTCCAACCAAAACAGAAATAAAAAAGAAGTTTTTTGTTTTATGAACTTATAATTTTCTAATTTGTTGCAGGGGCCGAAGAAAGGTCTAAATGTCGAGATGCTGAGGTTGGAATATATATTGTGTTCTATATTAATTGTTGGATGAATATTGATGATTATGGGAATTTTTTTTTTCTTTTTCTTTTCGTAGAGGAAATTGGTGTGTTAAAGAAGTTTCGGGAAGATGGGTGTGTATATGTATGTTAGTGTTAAGATTTATTTTGAATTCTCAGAATATGTTTCCTTTCTGATTTTCATTGCTAAATCCCAAAATGAGCTTATGGTCTAACAAAGAGATAATGTGTATGTTAAGTCTGTAGTTCAATCAATTCCAGTTTATACAATTTCTGTTTTTAAGATCCCAAAACAAATATGGCAGTCTCTTAATTCGGTAATTTTTAATTACTAGTGGAGTAAAGGTGATGGTTCTCCTGGGGTACATTGGCTGAAGGAAAATCTGGTCCAATCAAATGAAATGGAAGGTCTGGGTTGGTCTGGGTTTTAGGGACTTGTGTCTCTTTAATTCAGCCCCTTTAGCTTAGCAAGAATGTGTCAAGTGAAATTTAATTCAGTCCTTTCAACTTTGCAAGTATATATAAAATGAAATTGCCTCATTTGATAAACAATTCACACCTACGTTTAAAAAAATCATGAATTTAGAAAGAATTATTATAACTAGTCCATCGAATAAAAAAATAAAACAAACAAACAAATCAACCATGGTGACAACTAGCATTTTTTAAAAACTTGTGATTACGTAGATTTCTATTGTTTAAAATGTGCTGGAATAATAATGAGGCACAACATTCTCTGTCCACATACTTCAAAGAAGAAGGTGGTCCAAATCAAACATATGGCTTTGAGTGGAAGATTATCCTTTTTTCTTCTTTTTTCCTTTTTTGTTCCTAAGATAGAGTAGACGATTGTCTTGATGGGTTGTAGATGTGTCATTGTAATTGGAGTATCAATGGGATATGTAGTGCTTTGAAATGAGAAAAGTTTCTCTGCTTTTTATAAGGATCGGGTTCAATAAATTACTGTAAGGTTAAAGGATAATGCTTTTGTCCTGCAAGAAAAATAAGGTTTCCAAGTTTCTATTTTTATTATTTGTGAGTACTGTTTATATTTCAGCCTTATAGTAGGCGATAGATTTTACATAGATACAAACGGATGAAGCATTTATCTCGGTCCTTAACCGGTGCGTGGAAAATACAGGGGATTTTGAATATTGTTCAATTTCTTTTACAATACTCAACAATATAATACATAAAGTGTCAATAATGCAAATTTGAAAAGTGGGGAAACAAGTTAGTGGCACAAAAATATTAGAAAATTTACAAAAAATAAAAAAAATAAAAAAATAAAAAACCAATACCACTCTCTACTAAAAGTTATATATATATATATATTATATTATATTATATATTAAAAAAAGAAGCTAATTTTAAACAAATAGCTCATAACATTTTGTGTGCCTTTGTTTGGGGTAATTGACACTATTTGCTCCTAAACTATATCCATATTTACAGTTTTGCAACACCCTATATTTAATGGTAGATTGGTCATTCTCTGTTAATATTCTCTCCAATTTAGCTATCACACTTGGTGGGGGATTTTTTTGTTCAGGACCTATCACTCTTTCGCCAATATTATCCCTAATTTAGTCATCGCACTTACTATTTTTTTTTTTTTTTAGCTTCCTAAGAAGTCACCTATCTTTGAATTACTCTTACCTGAGCACGTTTAATTTCTAAGCTTTTTAAAACCCTTTGGAATTCTTCCAACCCATGAATCCAACCACTTTGAAAAGGATTCAGTATTGTAAGAGTGACTATTGGTGATATGGTATTAGACGTCTGGCAATCTATCAGTGTTTTGCATCCACCTACATTGGTTGTCACAATTCATCCCCCTCAAGGGAGACTTTGAAAAGTATTTGGTATTATAACAGTGATTATTAATCATCTCTTGATCCATATCCTAGCGATCTATTACTCTCTACCAAAGTAACACCCTATCTTTAATAGCAAATATGTTATTCTCCCCAATTTAGTAATCACACTTGGTAGGGGATATTTTTGTTCAAGATCATCACTCTCTATCAATATTATCCACAATTTAGCCATCGCACTTAGTATTTTGTTTTTTTTTTTTTAAGCTTCCTAAGAAGTCACTTATTTTTCGATTTCTCTTACCTAAGCACGCTTAATTTCTGTGTTCTTTCAAAACCTTTAGAGTTCTTTCAAACCGTAAATCCAACCGTTTTGAAAAGGATTCAGTATTATAGAAGTGACTATTAATTATCTCTTGATCCACACTCTGGTAATGTGGTATTAGACACCTAATAATCTATCAGTGCTTTGCATCCACCAACATTGTTTTTTACAATCCATTCCCCTAGAGGAAGGCTTTGAAAAGGATTTGGTATTATAAGAGTGACTATTAATCATCTCTTAATCCACACCTTCGCGATCTGTCATTCTTTGCCAAAGTAACACCTTATCTTTAATGGTAGATTTGTTATTCTCTATCGATATTCTCCCTAATTTAGCCATCACACTTGGTAGGGGATTTTTTTTGTTCAGGACCTATCACTCTCTGCCAATATTATCCCCAATTTAGCCATTGTACTTAATATGTTTTTTTTTTTTTTATAGCTTTCCAATCCCCAATTTAGCCATTGCATTTAGTATGATTTTTTTTTTTTTTTTTTAGCTTTTCAAGAGGTCACCTATCTTTGAATTACTCTTACCTAAGCACACTTTGTCAGGACCCGTCCAAGATCCCTCACGGGAACTCTAGATAAGCCCTGATCCCAGGGAAAGACAACTGAATCTCCCAATGGAAAATCTGACAGTATCTCCCCTAAGGGTAGGACTTACCACAATATTCCTGCACTCAAAATACACTTCTATATACACCATCTTATTCCTCCTACCTTACTACAATTTACTTCCACAAGTTTGCAAGACTTCAAATAAATGACAAGGAACTAGTGCATAATTAAATAAATAAACGTCCAAATAGTATACAGAGCGTTATCAATACAATTGAATATGAAATTTAATACAATATAAGATAAAAAGAAATAATACAAGATAGAAAGGAAAAGAAAATCCTCTTGGACTTTCGACAACGAACCAAGACGTCGAGCTCGCCCCTGGACGATCAACGTCAACTAACCTAGGCCTAAGGGAACGGAATTTAAAAATATGAGATACTAATAATGTCAGTGAGTAACCCAATCTACTAAACAGGAAAATAAATAATAATAATAATAACTTGATTAGTCAATAATAAATAAGTAATTAATTATGAAGTATTTAAAATAATATTTTCTCTCAAAACCCTTACGATTCACTCAGTTAGAAAAGTTTCATTTTTAAAAACATTTTCGTAAAATCCAACATTTATGCCCCAAAAATCCAGAAAATATTTAATCAATAATTTGCAAATAAAAGACAATAAATTAATAATCCAAAAATTTTAATGAGAAATAGTTATAAAAAAATAAGACTAATGACAAATATTAAATTGAGAATAAAATATTGTAACCAATTAATACGAAAACACAATAAAATTTACATTAACAAAAATGATCCAAGAAATATTCAAATAAATAAAATAAAACCAAATAATTAATAATAGAACTCAATTTAAAATACCAAAACAATTTAATTTATAAAGCACTATTAAAAACATTTTAATTTAAATAAATTTCTAAAATATTTTATAATCAAAATCACGTTGTAAAAACCATTTGATGCACCCACTATATACCGGTGGCGCCAACGGTACCCAACGTCCCAAGCACCATCAGACAGGAAGTAAAAGAGAGAAACCGGCATACGATCGCGAAGCGTCCCACCGTGCCACTGCAAATAGGCGTCCCGGCCGTGGAGGGGAGGCCTACCCTCATCCAATGGCAACCACAGGACAACCCCATAATCACCTGTGCGCTACTCACACCTACCTGTGCACTAATCATATCCATGTATAAAGAATACCAGTACGTGTATGGTGCATCTAAAAATCATAAAATCAATATATTTCCAAAATCTCGAAAATTTCATAAGTATCACCGCGTTTATTCCATCCAATTAAACCCGTAAATTTTCCACAATTCATATATAAATCATCCTCATAAATCCATTGCATAAATTCCATAAATTTCAAATCCATCAACTCTCAATTCCATCAATTTAAATATACAAATTTTCCAATGGCATAAATATTTTTGAAACATAATAATTTAAATCAATATTTCTTTCTCAAACCTTCAAAAAAACCAATTTGAATCAAATATGTCATTTAAACATCATAAAATCCACTACAATCAAAATTCTCATAAATAAATTCCACAATAAATCAAATAACATTAAATCCACAATTCCTTTAAATATCAAATTTCCATAAAATCTAAATTTTCATAATTTGTCAAAAAATCATATACTTCAAATTATTCAAATATTGGTATCAAAATTCAATTCACATTTTAATACATAATCAACATAGAATAAAAACATTCAAATATTAGAATATTCCAAAATATAATTAATTTAAGACCAGAAAATAATTTTGAAGGTGGGTCACTTACCTCGAGCACGCAATCCAACCAAGATCCTCCATAGGATCAATTCTACAACTCACACGTGCTCCTAGAACAACAATATTACACAGGATCAAATAAATTAATATTTTGTTCGGATAAATAATACCCGATATCCGGGGGAACTAACACAAACGGTATCCAAAATTTGCAAATAAGGTATCAACAGAAAGCTAAAGGGACGAGGAATATGTTACCGATCTCCATTGGACTCAACTCGACCGGAGATAGCTGGAAAGTGGACGGAAGGTTTCGGCCGAACTTCAACTTGTCATGTCTCCCAAATGACAAGGAATTGAGCTGAATGGACCTCAAAATCAAGCTCAGGAGGTCCAAAATAGGGGGAATAGTGATGTGATTCCGCCCGAGCCCGCTCAACCGATAACCCGCTGGGGTGCTGACTCGACACGGATGAAGACTAGGCCAATCACAAAAGCTCAAATTAAGAGATCTAAGGACAACCTGGGAGTATTTATACAGGGGGTAATCAATCTCAATAGAGCTTGTCCATATTTGAAGATACAAAGCCTATTCCAAGCATCCAAGTGGTGGAAGCCGATACGGATCCGGGTGACGGTTTTGGTACATTTTTGGAGTCCGAGAAGCATGAAATGGTTCCAATGCTTTATGGGTTCAATACATATGCCTAAGAGGTCATGGAATCAAGTTAAAGCAGCCTCAAATGCAATCAAAAAGGGCTTGTACGGACAGCTTCAACAATTTGGCCGAATTTGCTGTATTGCTTGCTGGCTTTACTGTATTTTACTGTATTAGCCTTTTCTTATTTTTCCAAGCATGGGCAACGTGTGGGCCTTCATATTCAATTTATTTGGCATCCTACAAAGCATCTAGAAGCTGATTTGGAGCTCAATTTGGTCAAAGATTGGTCAAAGTCAACTTAGTCAAAAAGCTAGTATTATAGTTTCCTAATTTGATTCTACTTTTTGTTTTAGGAAATTACCATTACTTTTTAGTTTTTATTTATTTATTTTCTGGAAAAATAAGTTTAGGAAAGTTATTATTTTATTATTTTCATTGTAAATTAATTAATTCCTAATTCAAAATAAAGGAATTAATTAATCCAAATTAGATTAGGAAATGAGTGAGAATTTCGGCCACCATAGAACTCTTTATTGTGTGGCCTGTTTTACCTAGGGTTTTTAGGGTTTATTTTGTTTCTTTCAAAGCCTATTTAAAGGCTTATTTTTCATTAATAATATAACTTTAAAACTTTGATTTGATTAAGAAAATACTTGTGAGATTAATTATCTCTTTGTTCTTTGAGAACACCTAAAACACCATTAGAGAATTGGTTGTTTTAGCTTGACTTATCAATAGGTTTTCCATCCCCTATTGTGGCGTCTACATTATACCAAGGTTTCTAACCACAGGTTGGTTAGGGGTTGAGGTCCATTCCATTAGAACTTGAACTTAATTAAAGATCCGGGCTAATATAATACGGGTTTAGGAGCAGGTCGTCCTAGGTTCGTATCATTTGGTATCAGAGCTAAATTTTGTTCAGGTTTGATCTATCTTTATTTGCTTTATTTGTTTTTGTGTTATTCTACAATTTTAGCATTAGGTTAAGGTTGCATCCATCCTATACACGTTCAGCATCTTAAAAAAAAAAAAAAAAAAAAATTCATTCCTAGTTGAATTAGGATTTCCTAGTTTTATCGTATTTTTGTTTCCTAGTTTGTTGGTTGTCTTTTATCATTGTTCTTGTTAATTTGGTTTTTGTTGATTTTTCTTTGCTGTTTTTGTCTTAGAAATTTGCATTCATATATTAAAAAAAAAAAAAAAAAAAAGAGGAAGTTTGCGGCATCATTTAAAAAAAAAGAAAAAAAAAAAACTGCACATTGTGTTTATTTGGAGGTCACGGTTTGGTGTTTGTTTTGGAGTTGGAATTGCAGTTTTGGTAATTATTCTTGCTACTGCAGTTGTTTGAGTTCTGTGAGTGAAAAAAAAAAAAAAAAAAAAAAAAAAAAAAAGAAAAAAAGAAAGAAGAGGTAAAGTCGAATAAAAAAAAAAAAAATTCAGTTTGTTGGAGTTTGATTTGTTTGCTGGAAATTTGTTGGAGCTGCTGGTTTTTGATTATTTATTCAATATTTGAGTTGCTGGGAAATTATTCTTGCTGCTGGATATTTGGATTTTGGGTGATTAAATTTTTTGGATTAAAATTAGTTAAAGGAATTGATACAAAACTTGAATTACAAGAACAACAACCAACACTTTTCTATATTTTTGTTCTCTTTGATTCTTGTTCGTATTTGAATTCCTTTTCCTGGAATTTTATTCTTGAGCTCATAATCTACTACCATCTGGTGCAGTTTTCAAAAATTCCAACGTTTTACCATTATTTTGTGTTTTTTTGTCTAGAAAGCCGAAAAATTAGGATTTGTTGGATTCTTTCGGTATTGCCTACTTTTTGCTACTGTTTGGTTGATAAGTTTAATTAAAACATACTAGTGATCTAATTGCTGTTTTGTGGGTGTTTTAATTAGAACTTTGAGATAATTCATTGAGTGAAAAAAGGCAAGAGTGTGTGAGCTTAAAATAGGGTAAAAGCCGAAACTAGTGTGCAAACACGAGTGTCGAGACCTTGTTTGAGTGAAACACGTGAGGGAGTGAATATTTTGAGGATTTATTTTATTTTTGCAGTATTTTAATAACATGGCAGATTCTAGAATAAGAAGAGGAGATCCATCCTTGAGGATCAATGAGGAAGAGTCCGTAGCATTTCATGGCGATGACCGAGCTACCGGAAGTGGAGACCAAGTGGACTTGAGAACTATTTTGGAATCAATACAGCGGATGAGTGCTCAATTTGAGCATGTAAATCAAAGAGTGGGAAGATTAGAAGCCTCACAAGGAAGGCCGAATACAAGAAATAGGCAAGAATTCCATGGAGGACGAGGCCGAGGACGAGGAGGTCGCGAGAGGCCGAGAGAGGAATTTGATGAGGAGCCATTGGACGGTGACTTTGAGGAAGGTATGGACGAAACCTTTGCTGTCCAAGATAGAGCTGGCCGTGGGAGATATAGGAGGGAGGATACAGATGAAGATTTGGGAAATATCAAGGTTAATATCCCACCTTTTATGGGTAAAAGTGATCCTGAAGCTTATTTGGAGTGGGAAGAGAAAATGAAGATGATTTTTGACTGCCACAACTATTCGGAAGGTAAGAAGGTGAAGATGGCAGCAATGGAGTTTGGCCATTATGCACTCCAATGGTGGATAAATGAGCAAAGCACCCGAAGGAGGGTTGGTGAAGACTTAATTACAACATGGCGACAAATGAAAGGAGTCATGAGGAAGCGGTTTGTGCCATCCCATTACCAAAGGTTGCTGCATCAAAGGCTTCAATCCTTGTCTCAAGGAAGTAGGTCCGTGGAGGATTATTACAAAGAGATGGAGATGTTAATGATGAGGTTAAACATGAGGGAGGATAGAGAGGCAACAATGGCAAGATTTCTTGGAGGGTTAAATTGTGACATTGCCAACCAACTTGAATTACAACAATACTTGGAATTGGAGGAGATGTTACATGTAGCCATTAAACTTGAGAACCAATTCAAGAGGAGGAGTGTTAGTACACGGTTTGGAGGAGTTTCTAGCAGTGGAAGGACAAGTTCAAGTGGCTGGAAAAACAATTCCACTTATGAAAACAAGTTGAGGCCGAAATTAGGAGAAGAATCAACCAACCGGCCAAGAAGGGAGGTCAAGACCGAATCTGTCCAAGCACTTAGAGGTGAGATAAAATCTGATCCTAAACCTCAAAAATCTAGAGAAATAATTTGTTTTAAGTGCCAAGGAAGAGGACACATATCCAGCCAATGCCCAAATAGAAGAATCATGGTATTAAAGGGTGATGGAGAGCTAGAATCCGCAAGTGAAGAAAGTGGCGCTGAAACCGAGCAAGAGGAGGAATGTAATGAAGATGAAACCGAACCTGTAGATACATCTAATGCCAAGTTGAGCTTGGTTTCAAGGAGAGTACTTGCTGTCTACAAAGATGAAGAGCAGATACAAAGGGAAAACATCTTCCACACTCGCTGCGAAATACAAGGTAAAATTTGTAGCATGATTATAGATAGTGGGAGTTGCACTAATGTGATAAGTAATCTTGTAGTTGATAAATTAGGTTTGAAAACAATTAAACATCCAGAACCTTATAGATTACAATGGCTTAATGATAGTGGTGAGATGAAAGTAAACAAACAAGCCAAAGTAAAATTTAATATAGGTAGATATGAGGATGTAGTTTTGTGTGATATTGTACCTATGATTGCTGGACATATACTATTAGGTAGACCATGGCAATTTGATAAAGATGCTACTCATTTTGGTCGAGAAAATAGTATTGTTTTCAGGTTTAAAGGGAAGAAGATCAAGCTGGAACCATTATCTCCTAAAGAGGTTTACAAGGACCAATTACAAATGCAACAAAGGAGAGAAGCCGAAAAGCTCAAGGAAAAAGCAAGCATGGCACCAACGGCTTCACCATCCATTCAAGAAGGTAAGATTGAGGTTGCTGACCAAGGTAAGGTTTCTAAGGTTCATATTGAGTGGAAAGACCAAGAAAAAGCCGAGAGAGGGGTGAGAAAAGAGAGCAAACCCGAGGGCACACAAAAACTGGAAATTTCCGCCAATGAGAGCCAAACCGAGGAAAGAAAAAGAAAAGAAAGAAAAGAGAGGAAAAACCAGAATTTTTATTTGAGTTTAGGGGATATTAATAAGGTTATTGAGTGTAAGAAATCTTTGCTGGTCATCATTTATAAAGAAAATTATTTTAATGATCAAACTAACTTTGAAGAACTTGAATTGCCAAGTTCAATGATTTCTCTTTTGAAGGAATTTGGAGATGTCTTCCCAAATGAAATTCCAATTGGACTACCATCCAATCAAGAGGGAAAAGGTGAGCTTGCTGTCCGAGGTAAGTCTTCTGATACTCAGGTTGTGTGGAAAAATTTTATTAAAACCAAGAGTGAGAAATTTGGTGCAAAAGCCGAGAGTGAGGAAGGTGAGATGGTTGTGAGAGGGAAAGGAAAAGGAAGACAAGAATGGAAAAATATAAATTTTTATCTTAGCTTTGGTGATGTTAATAAAGTAATTATGACTAAGAAATCATTGGTGACCATGAATTTTAAAGGTACTTATTTAAAGATGTCTTTATTGCATAGAACTTTATCTGCATTGTTGAGAGCTTTACTTAGTGGCAATTTGAAAATTTGGGAAATATTGTTTGCTAACTTTAAAAAGTGTAATTTTTACCATAATGAGCATGTATTTCTAGATTTTGTTGTAATAGTGTTTGACCCAGGAGAATTGGTTTGGTTACACTTACGAAAGGAAAGGTTTCCTAAACAAAGAAGGTCAAAGCTCATGCCGCCTATGGATGGACTTTTTCAAGTTTTCGAGTCGAATAACAAGAATGCCTACAAGCTTGATTTACCGGGTGAGTATAACATGAGTGCTGCATTTAATGTTGCTGATTTAACTCCTTTTGCTGCAGGTGATGATCTTGATTTGAGGACAAATCCTTTTCAAGAGGAGGGGAATGATGTGATTCCGCCCGAGCCCGCTCAACCGATAACCCGCTTGGGTGCTGACTCGACACGGATGAAGACTAGGCCAATCACAAAAGCTCAAATTAAGAGATCTAAGGACAACCTGGGAGTATTTATACAGGGGGTAATCAATCTCAATAGAGCTTGTCCATATTTGAAGATACAAAGCCTATTCCAAGCATCCAAGTGGTGGAAGCCGATACGGATCCGGGTGACGGTTTTGGTACATTTTTGGAGTCCGAGAAGCATGAAATGGTTCCAATGCTTTATGGGTTCAATACATATGCCTAAGAGGTCATGGAATCAAGTTAAAGCAGCCTCAAATGCAATCAAAAAGGGCTTGTACGGACAGCTTCAACAATTTGGCCGAATTTGTTGTATTGCTTGCTGGCTTTACTGTATTTTACTGTATTAGCCTTTTCTTATTTTTCCAAGCATGGGCAACGTGTGGGCCTTCATATTCAATTTATTTGGCATCCTACAAAGCATCTAGAAGCTGATTTGGAGCTCAATTTGGTCAAAGATTGGTCAAAGTCAACTTAGTCAAAAAGCTAGTATTATAGTTTCCTAATTTGATTCTACTTTTTGTTTTAGGAAATTACCATTACTTTTTAGTTTTTATTTATTTATTTTCTGGAAAAATAAGTTTAGGAAAGTTATTATTTTATTATTTTCATTGTAAATTAATTAATTCCTAATTCAAAATAAAGGAATTAATTAATCCAAATTAGATTAGGAAATGAGTGAGAATTTCGGCCACCATAGAACTCTTTATTGTGTGGCCTGTTTTACCTAGGGTTTTTAGGGTTTATTTTGTTTCTTTCAAAGCCTATTTAAAGGCTTATTTTTCATTAATAATATAACTTTAAAACTTTGATTTGATTAAGAAAATACTTGTGAGATTAATTATCTCTTTGTTCTTTGAGAACACCTAAAACACCATTAGAGAATTGGTTGTTTTAGCTTGACTTATCAATAGGTTTTCCATCCCCTATTGTGGCGTCTACATTATACCAAGGTTTCTAACCACAGGTTGGTTAGGGGTTGAGGTCCATTCCATTAGAACTTGAACTTAATTAAAGATCCGGGCTAATATAATACGGGTTTAGGAGCAGGTCGTCCTAGGTTCGTATCAAATAGGGTATGAAAAACTGGATTGGCTGGAAAACAACGAAATCATCAGAAAATCAAAATGGGCTGCCGTCGGCTTCAGCCGCCGATCTGGGCTTGTCGTCGGTCGGCTGGCCGCTAAACTTGGTAGCTGAGCTCACCGGTGGCCGACGCGTGTGGCCGTCCGGTGGCTAGAAAAGATGCAGCAGGGAGAGAGAAAGATTGACGGGAAGGAGAAATGAAGAAAGAAGGAGAAGAAGGAAGAAGAAGAAGAAGAAAGGAAGAAGAGCCCATGGGGGCATTTTCCCATGTGGGGGAAAAGGGAAAAAAAAGAAAAAGAAAAAGAAAATAAATAAATAAATATATATATATATATATATATAAAATAATATTAAAATAATACATTATTAAAAAAATTTTACAGATCCATAACTTGTAAACTACATATCCATTTCGGGCGTGCCACTAGTCTATAAACTCATATCAACGAGTATTTCACAACCGTGCATGAGTCAAAGCTCAATTTTGCATGAATAAAAAGTCAACTCAGCACCCCTTGGACAGTTTGGACCTCAACTTGTTTTGCTCTTAACTTTCAAACGGTAGCTCCATTTTCAACGTGCTACTAGTCTATGGACTCAGGTCGATGCATACTTTGCAACGATACCCCAATCAAGGAGAAATTCCATCCAGATCCAAAAGTCAAATTTTGACCCCTCTCGGTCAACGGCGGTCAAACCCAGTCACCCTCGGTCAACGTGAAGAAAATTCTGATGTTGTTTGGGATGGGGTGTTACACACTTAAATTTTAAGTTCTTTCAAACCTTTTGGAGTTGTTTCAAATCTTGAAACCAACCGCTTTGAAAAAGACTCGGTATTATAAGAGTAACTATTAACTATCTCTTGATCTACACCTTGGCAATGTGGTATTAGATATTAGGTAGCATGTCAATGCTTTACATCCACCTATTCATCCTCCTTGGGAATGCTTTAAAAAGGATTTTTTATTATAAGAGTGACTATTAATCATCTCTTGATCCACACCCTGGCTGTCAGGACCCGTCCAAAATTCCTCACCAGAACCCTAGACAAGCCCTGATCCCAGGGAAACCCTACCGGACCCTCCTATGGAAAATCCGGTAGAACCTCCCCTAAGGGATGGACTTACCACAAATTCCTGCACTAAAAATACACTTCTATAAACATCCCTTTATTCCTCCCACGGTACTACAAGTTGATTCCACAAATTTCAGCACTTCAAAATAAATAACAGTAATCCAGTGCATAATAAATACATAAGTGTCCCATACAGTATACAGAGCTTCATGAAGTACTACTAAGTATAGAATACAACAAGTTTTTGAAAGAAGTATTACAATTGCAATAAAGGAAGAACAGGGTACTTCACGAACTAAGACAGTGATGAAGATCAAGTCCGCTCCGGATGAATACCGACAAACCTGGTACCTAGAGGAACGGAATTTAAAAAATATGAGATGCTAATCATCTCAGTGAGTGACCCTATCTACTATGCAATTATAATACCACAGTAATAAAGTAGATAAATAATAATTAATTGGAAATAATAATTTCTCTCAAAACCCTTACAATTCTCTCGGTTGGAAAAGTTCCCCTTTTAAAACATTTTCACAAAACCCTTTGTTTGTATTCTCCGAAAACCAAGACATCAAATAAATACCAGAAACAGTAATAATTATATTTTTAATTCCAATACAATTTCAAAATATTTATTTTAAAATCCCAGTTCTGAAAATCACTTGATGCACCCACTATATACCAGTGGCGCCAACAGTACCCAGCGTCCCAATGTACTGCCAGACAGGAGGTTATAGGAAGAAACCGGCATACGGTCGCGTGGAGTCCCACCGCGCCACTGCTAACTGGTGTCCCGGCCATGGAAGGGCGGCCCACCCTCATCCGATGGCAACCACAGGACAACCTCATAAAATCACCTGCACGCTACTCACACCCACCTGCGCACTAATCACATCCGTGTGCACACTAACCATATCACATATAAACAGAACACCAGTACGTGCACGGTGCATCTAAAAATCATAAAATCAACATATTTATTTTATATCTCAAAATGTCAAATTTTTCTTAAATATACTCGGTTTATTCCATCCAATTAAACCCGGAAATTCTCCAAATTTCTTTATAATCAACGCCATAAATTCCATGAAAATTCAAATCCACCAACTCCCAAAACCACCAATTTAATATTCCAATTTTTCCCCAATAGCATAAATAATTCTTGAAATATAATAAATTAAATCACATAATATTCCATGGGCATACTTTATAAAAATTGAAATCACCAACATAAACAAATATTTTCCTTGAAATATTTGAAAATCAAATCATGCCCAATTTAATGTTAAAACCACAAGAATTTCGCAATCCTCAATACCATAAAATAATTTTCACATTTGTATAAATTTATATAATGCATATTTTCTTTAATCAAAATAAATTCACCAATAATTCCACAAAAAATCAATTAAATATTTGGCACATAGAATTTAAATTCAAAATATTCAAATCACATATCATATTCACCAATTTAATTCCCAAAATTAATTTGAAGGTGGGTCACTCACCTTAAGCACGTATCTCAATCAAGATCCTCCATAGGATCGACTCTGCTACTCTCACGTGCACCGAATAGAAGCTCGAGTGATGAGGATCACGGATTCGGTCTTACTTTCCGGTGGTCGGATCCGAGGTGGTCGGAATCTCGCCGGAAAGCTTTTGAGTTTCAGCTCCACAATTCTCCCAAACCATCGCGAATTGGCAGAAAAGGATGCCGAATTTGGATTCAGGAGGTCGAAAACAGTCGGGAGGGATCGGCGGTGCAACTAGGTACTCGCCGGAACAGTGATTTCCGACGAGCCGGCTCGGTCACCGGCAACCGTCGCCGGCGGCGGCGCGTTCGGTGGCGGTTGGCTGAGATTTTTGGTAGATTTGTAGATCGAGGGGAGAGGAATCCAACGGGACCGGCGGTGAGGCAAACGGAGGCCGGACGGCGGAGAAATCGAGGTTTGAAGAATTTCAGCCCCTCGCCGGAAAAAGCTCCGATCCCGGTGCATCGGAGGTCCAGTGACCGTGAAATTTGGTGGGTAGGCCGGACTTGAGGAGGTGGTGAGGGGTGGCTGGCGCGTGTGGCCTGAAAATGGCCGAAAAGGGGTCAAACGGCAGTGGCTGGCGGTGGAGGGAAAAATCACCGCCGAGCTTCGGCGCCTCGATCCAGGCCTGTCCGGCGGTCGTGAGATTTTGGGGTTTGGCCGGAAATGAAGAGAGGCTTCCGTCTGGCCGACGCGTGTAACGAGAATCGGCCAAACAATTGGTCTGAATCCGGCGGCCGGTCGGTTTCTCTCTCTCTCTCCCTCTCCTCTCTCTCTTTCTTTCTCTTCCCCGAGATTTTTGTCAAATAAAAGCCACCGTGGTGACACTGTTCATTCCACGTGGACCAATCAGGTGATGACACGTGGCGTTACTGTGCACTTAAGCCAGATATGATAAAATATTACGGTATCCGGCGAACTTCAAACGTCCATAACTTTTGAACCAAATGTCCGATTTAAGCATGCCACTAGTCTATGAACTCGTATTGACGAGTACTTTACAACCGTACAAAAGTCAAAGCAAAATTATACAATGATAAAAAGTCAACTCCTGGCACCTTCTGGACAATTTGCACCTCGACTTGTTTTGCCCATTACTTTCAAACCGTAGCTCCGTTTTCGACGTGCTACTAGTCTACGAACTCAGGGCATCATGCACTTCGCCACGGTACCCTGGTCAACTAGAAATTCCAACTGGGACAAAAAGTCAACTTTTGACCCGCTCGATCAACGGTCAAACCTCGATCAACGTGCACGGATTCCGGTGCGATTTGGGACGGGATGTTACACTGGCGATGTGCTATTGGACACCAAGTAGTCTGTCAGTGCTTTGCCTTCACCCATATTGGTCGTCACAATCCATCCTCTTTGGGGCCTCAGCACCCAACATTATGAGAGTTACTATCATTACATTTGAACCATCTCTTGATCCGTACTTGAGCAATATAGGATTGGATATCAAATAGCATGTCAGTGCTCCATGTTCACGCACACTAGTTGACATTGGTCATCACAATCCACCTTTCTTATGGCCTAGCATCCTCACTGGCACATTTTTGGCTTGGTACAAACTCTGCTACTATTTGTAACCCCATACCTCCACTAACAGATCTATCATTCTCTGTTGATATTGTTTTCAATTTAGCCAACACACTCGATATGAGATTTTGTTGTTTAGAGCTTCCCTAGACATCCATCCTTATACTACTTTTGCTTGAGCAAGCTGAATTTTAGAATTTTTTCGATCACGAAAGCCAACAACTCTGAAATTGCTTCAACATTAAGAGAGTGACTATTATTATAGTTGAACCATCCTATGATTCACAACCTAGTGTTATGGGATTGGACACCAAGTAACCTGCCAGTACTTTATACCTACTCACACTGTTTGTCATAAGTTTAGTCCTTGAATTTTTTTCTTGGCACTTTAGTGTCTAAATTTCATATTTTAGTACACTATGATCCTTAAACTAATTTTTAGCAACTTTAAGACATGTAGTACTCTTACTATAACAATTTTTGTCCTTAAACTATTTTTTAATTAAATTTTTTAGCAATTTCAAAACATGCAATACACTTATCGTAATAGAAAACAACAAAATTAGAAAGTTAAACTTCATCTTGCATTACTTGAACATCATAAAACTGTTAAAAATAGATAAAAACAAGTAATTTAAAGACCAAAATGCATCAAAAACTAAAGTTTAAAAACCAAAGTACTTAAAAACAAAAACAAATCCAAGGACCAAAGTGCAACTATAGATATAGTTCAAGCATTAATCCAATTAGCCTATTTTTTAATGTATGCATACACTTCCTTTTGACATATAAAGTTTTATTTATTTAAATTCCTCAAAAATTCGTTATAGCAAGTTTGCATTTCAATCATCAGAGTGTTGTTTGGTGTTTATTCTTCCTAATAAAAAGTAAAATATAATTGCCTCAAATTATTTGGTTGTTTAGTACTTCATATATATGCAAAATTGATTAACTAGATTTCTAATTGGATTTCTCGAAAGGCAGGCCCAGCTGGTATAACATTTTTTGTTTTAATCTATGCATAATATATACTGTATCTATTTATATATATATATATATATACTCTATTTAATTAAAAAAATACTCTATTTAATTGGAAAAATCAAAATTCTAATTATTATTTTTTAGATTAGAACACATTGCTATTTCTATTTATTTTTAAGTTTATGTGATAATTCTCATAAATATAGTATGGTATATGGTTTATCATATTTCTCAATTTATTTTTAATGATGATTACCATAAATAACTAATAAAAATGTAATTACCTGATACATTTGTTGCTATAATTTTTTTCTCGATTATTTTCATATGTTTTGGTTTAGCTTTTATATTTCTTGTTATTTTATGGAACATTTGTCCATTAATATATTATGCTTAAAGGGGAAAAAAGGCGATTGTACATAAAATAAAAAGTAAGTATACATTAAAAATTTTGACTAGAAATCCTATAAGGAAAAAATAAATATGATAGAGAAAACAAATGTATAAAATACATTAAAATCTAACCTTTTAACCATAAGGATTATGGATAAATTGGAACTGTAATCAAATTGATATTAATGTCCATGGCAGAAATTTTTCTTCCCCCCCCCCCCCCTCCCCCCGCCCCCGGGGACAATAATTTGCCCAAACTAAAAACCAACCATGTTACCAAATAATATCTAATTGAGTAATTGGCTTTGCATATCATTAATGATATCATCCTATCCGTTTATATGTGGTAGACAGGATACGTATATTTTATCTCCATAATTCTGTCCCCAATCTTATCCCACTAATAAAAAAATTAATATCTCATTTAAAATGCCAAGTACGTATATTTTCATATTTTTCCATCATTCTCTGAAAGGCTAAGCTTTCTTGTAAATACAAAATACTAACTGGATCCCAATTTATTAAAATTTTAAAATAAATCTTATATCATTCTTCTTTTTTTCTTTTTCCTTGTTTAATTTCTTGTGCAATTTTTACCATACTTCTCTCTTTCAATCATAACTTTTTATATTTTTTTAATTATTATTATACCAATCGGGCCCACCTCATTAAAGTTTTAAAAGAAGCCCTATTTCTCTTTTTCTATTTTTTTTTTCTTGTGCAATTCCGTTGCCATTCTTCTCTCCTTCAACCCATAACCTTTTTTATACTTTTTTTTTTAATTATTATTATTTTTTCTACTGTGCGGCAACAGCAGCCATTAAGGCTTCTTTCTCTATTTTTCGTTCAACTTTACACACCGCAGCAACTTCTTTTTCTATTTTTTTCTACTGTGAGGCACTGCAGCAACCATCAAAGCATCTTTGTCCTCTTGTGTTTAGCAAAGCCTCTATCATCGTGCCTATTATCACAAAAAATAAAAATAAATAAAAAGATACCTTCTCTATTCATTATCATGGTGGTTTTCCATAAGTGATTATTACTCTCTTCATTAACATTCTTGACTATCTGTGTGAGTAAATTAATGTAATTATTATATTCAATATTGATTTCAATTTTATTCATATAATACTCAATTTCAATAGTAAAAAAAACATATAAAATTCAACTATATACATATTCATTTATATGCTTTGTTTCTATTAACAGAGGGTTTAGAATATGATATTACATTCTTGCTATATTCTAATATTTTATAATAAGTTAAAATATTCCAGGTTCAAAATATTATTCTTTTTTTTTTTTTTTTTGCTTTGGTATTATATTTTCTTTTAATATGATTATGCTTGTCATCTAATATATATATATATATATATGCAGTTAGCTTTAATTTTTATGATTCTCATAATATTTAATTATAGTGCTGAAGATCATGGATAATGATAGTTATGTAGGCAAAGATATTAATATGTCATTGGAAGATGAAATAAAAAAGATGAAGGAAACATAACTGGTCAAGAAAAAATAGAAGCAATTCATTCTAAAATTTTGGATGAAATGATACCAAAAGTTGGAATGAAATTTGAAAGTGAAGATGAAGCTTATAACTTTTATAATGCTTATGCTTACAAGGTTGGTTTTGGCATTCAAAGGAGTAAGGGACATAAAGATCTGAGTGGAAAGATGAAAAATAGAACTTTTTTGTTGTTGTTGTGAAGGCTTTCGAGAAAAAGATAAACGAAATATTAATGTCAAATCTCATCATGCTGAAACAAGATTTGATTGTTTGGTTGGAATGAAAATAATTTGGAATCAGATTGGTAAATATCGTATTACTGATTTCATTGCCCAACATACACATGTGACATCAACTCCCAGTAAAAGCCATTTGCATAGGTCTAAGAGGAAGTTAACTTTTGTCCAAGCAGCTGAAATATATCTAACTGATAGTTCAGGAGTTGCTCCTAAAGCAAGTTTGGAGTTAATGGCTAAGCAAGTAGACGGATATGAAAATCTTGGATTTGTTCGTGATGATTACAAGAATTACTTGAAAATGAAAAGAACAATTCAAATGAAAGTAGGAAAGACAGGTGGTGTTTTGGAATATTTACAGTCTATGTAATTAGAAGATCCTTACTTTCTTTATGCAATACAAGTGGATCAAGATGATTTGGTAAGTTATATTTTCTGGGCAGATGCAAAAATGATGATTGCGTACTCTGATTTTGGTGATGTAGTTAGCTTTGATACAACTTATAGGAAAAATCAAAGTGGTCGACCTTTTGCTATGTTTCTAGGGGTGATTCACCATAAGCAAACTACTATATTTGGAGCTGCATTATTATATAATGAAAGTGCTAAGACATTTGTCTAGTTGTTTGATACTTGTGTAAAAGCAATGTCAGGTAAAAAACCAAAAACTATTCTTGCTGACCAAGATCCAGCAATGGCAAAAGCATTAACTTCTCAATGGCCAAAAACATGTCACCGGTTATGTATATGGCACTTATCAAGACCCGTCCAAGATTCCTCATCGGAACCCTAGACAAGCCCCGATCCCAAGGAGAACCCTACCAGACCCTCCAATGGAAAATCCAGTAGAACCTCCCCTAAGGGTTGAACTTACCACAAATTCTCTGCATAGAAAATACACTTCTATATACACCACCTTATTCCTCCCACCTTACTACAAGTATTACCACAAATTTCAACACTTCAATAATTAACAGAGAACCAGTGCATAATTAAATAAATAAATGTCCAAATAGTATACAGAGCATTATCAACTACAATTGAATATAAAATTTAATACAATACAAGATAAAAAGAAATAACACAAGATAGAAAGGAAGGAAAAGCCTCTTGGACTTTCGGCAAAGAACCAAGACATCAAGCTCACCTCGGATGATCAACGTCGACTAATTTGGACCTAAGGGAACGGAATTTAAAAACGTGAGATTCTAATCATCTTAGGGAGTGACCCAATCTACTAATCAGGGAAATAAATAATAATAATATAACAACAAAATAAACTTGATTAATCAATAATAAATAAGTAAGTAATTAATCATTAAATATTTGAAAATAATATTTTTTCTCAAAACCCTTACGATTCACTCAGTTTAAAATGTTCCCTTTTTAAAACGTTTCACAAAACCCGATATTTTAAACCCCAAAATCCAAAATGTATTTAATTAAAAGGCAATAAATTAATAATCCAAAATTTATAGTGAGAGCTAAAAAATATAAAAATAATGCTAATAACAAATATTAAATTATAATTAAGGTATCATAACAAATAATACAAAATCACAATAAAATTTATATTAAAATGATCCAAAGAATATTTAAATAAATAAAGTAAATCAATTTCTTTCTAAAAGAAATATTTAAAATAATCTAAAATATCCGTTTAAAATATAAGTTAAAAATAAAATAAACCGATAAATTTTATAGAATTTAATTTGAAATACCAAAACAATTTAATTTATAAAGCACTATTAAATACACTTTAATTTAAATAAATTTCTAAAATATTTTATGATTAAAATCACATCGTGAAAACCATTTGATGCATCCACTATATACCAGTGATGCCAACGGTATCCAGCATCCCGAGCACCGACAGACAAGAGGTTAACGAGAAAAACCAGTATACGGTCGCATGGTGTCTTATCGCACCGCTGCAAACAGGCATCCCAACCATTGAGGGGCAGCCTACCCTCGTCCGATGGTAACCATATGACAACCCCATAAATCACATGTGTGCTACTCACACCCACCTGGCACTAACCACATTCACTTGCGTGCTAATCATATCCATGTATAAAGAACACCAATACGTGTATAGTGCATCTAAAAATTATAAAATTCATATATTTTCAAATCTCAAAAATTTCATAAGTACCACCGGGTTTATTCCATCCAATTAAACCCGTAAATTTTTCACAATTCCTTTATAAATCATCGTCATAAATCCATGTAACACCCCGTTCCAAAGTACAATGGAAATTTTCCAACTTTGACCACTAACTGTTGACCCAAGGGGTCAAAAGTTGACTTTTTGACTCGGATGGAATTCTAGGTTAACTGAGGTACCATTACAAAGTATACATTGGAACGAGTTCGTAGACTAGTAGCACATCGAAAACGGAGCTACGGTTTGAAAGTTATGGGCAAAACAAGTTGAGATTCAAACTGTCCAAAAGGTGCCAGGAGTTGACTTTTTATGGTTGTAGAATTTTGCTTTGACTTTTGTGTGGTTGTAAAGTACTCGTTGATACGAGTTCATAGACTAGTGACACGCTTAAATTGGACATCTGGTTAAGAAGTTATGGACATGTGAAGTTTTCCGAATACCATAATATTTTAATATATCTGACTTAAGTGAACAGTGATGCCACATGTCGACATTTGAGAGGTTCACGTGGGTGAATAGTGTCACCCACGGTGGCTTTTATTTTGGCAAAATGGGTGGGCCGGCGAGGAAAGGGATAGAGGAGAGAGAAGGAGGAGAGAGAAAGAGAGGAGGAGAAACACCGGCCACCACCGGTTGGCCATCGTCCGGCCACCGGAGGGCCACACATGCCACCCCACTGCCTCCGCCTCCTCAATTTCGACCGGCCATAAATCTCACAGCCAACCGGCTGGTAACACGCCAAGATTGGAGCGTTTTCCAACGACGGCCATTTTTCCCCTCCACCACCGGCCACTGCTGTTTGACCCATTTCTGGCCATTTTCAGGCCACACGTGCTAGCCACCCCTCACCACCTCCTCATTTCCGACCAGTCCACCAAATTTTATGGCTACCGGACCTCCGACTCGCTGGGATCGGAGTATTTTCCGACGAAGGACCGAAAATCTTCAAATCCAGATCTCTTGATCTACAAAAGCCAGCTGGTATATGGCTTCCGTTTGCCTCACCGCCGGTCCCGTTGAAACCCTCTCCCCTTGATCTACAAAACCCCATAAATCTCGGCCACCAGCCACCGGATGCGCCACCGGCGGTGATGGTTTTCGGTCGGATTCGGCGGCTCGCCGAAAAATCCAGTTCCGGCGAGTACCCAATTGCACCTCCTGTCCCTCCCCACTAATTCTGACCCCCTGAACTCAGATCCGGGGTCCTTTTCCTCCAATTCAAGATGGTTTGGAAGAATCAAGGCTCTAAAAGCTGAAAGCTTTCCAGCGAGATTCCGACCACCTCGGGTCCGATCTCCGGGAAGTAAGACCGGATTCGTAATCCTCATCACTCAAGCTTCGATTCGGTATATTACTCGTCAATTTTGGTTAACGCTTGTGTTTAACCCCCTGGGTACCGGGTATTATTTATCCGAATAAAATATTAATTTATTTAAGTTGTGTAATATTGTTGTTTTAGGAGCATGGATGCGTCGTGGAATTGATCCCATGGAGGATCTTGATTTAATTGCGTGCTCCAGGTGAGTGACCTACCTTCAAAATTATTTTGGGATGTTAAAATATATATATTTTGTGTTAACTGGTTATTTGAAAAATATGTTTAATGTGTTGAATATTTAGTAAATATATATTTGGAATTTTGGTGCCAAAATTGAATGAAATTAAATATTTGTGCATTATAAAATATTTTGGTTTTAAGAAATTTGAGATTTTGGTAATTATTATCAAATTTCATTGTTGGAATATTTCATAATTAAATATTTGATAAATATGTTTTATGTATTTGATATTAAGAGAATTTCCATATAAATTGTATTGCTAATTTATAATGTTTTTAATATATGTTTTGGTGCCAAAAGAATATATTTGGGAATTAAAAGAAATTGTAATTTAATTGTATTTATCACGCATGAGCAAGGTGGTTTCATTTAATTAATTATATTTGGATTTTAACATTTTTTTTGGGCATGATTTGGTCTTAAATATTTCAAGGAAAATATTGGCTTAAATTGATGGTTTCAAATTTTATAATTATGCCCGTGGAACATTATGTGATGGACTTTGTGATACGAGAAAAATTATTTGTATATTGTTATCGCTGGTTTTGTACAGAAAATGTCAAAGCAAAATGTGGGAGGTTGAATTCGAAAAATGGTATAATTCCCACAGTGGATTTTGGAAAAGTTGTGTATCAATTTTTATAATACACTTATTTTAGACGCACTCATACAGTACTAGTGTTCTGTACTGTATATGTGGATAAGCGCGCAAGTTATTATGTCTCCCGTGAGTTGCCATTGGACCGAGGGCGGACAAGTTTTATGTAATACGCATCAGCCGCCCCCCTCCATGGCCGGGATGACGGTTTCAGCAGCGGCGCTGTTGAGACGCCGAAGCGACCGTATGCAAGTTTCTCTCTTTAACCCCCCCGCCAGTCGATGCTCGGGACGCTGGGTATCGGAGGGCATCACTGGTATATGGTGTGGTGCGTCAAGTATAAATTTTCATATAGAAATTTCAAACCCTAAAGTGTTCTATTTATTATATTTTATTACATTTTATTTAAATTTGGATTATTAAATTATTATTTATTAAATTAACGATTCCTTGATTTTGGGGCATACGAATAACGGGTTTTGCGAAAATGTTTTAAAAGGAGAACTTTTCTAACCAAGTGAATGGTGAGAGTTTTGAGAGAAATATTATCTTCAATTAATTATTATTTATTTATTTATTTATTCTTAATTAATCAAGTGTACTATAGTTATTATTACTGTTATAATTGTACAGTAGATAGGGTCACTCACTGAGATGATTAGCATCTCATATTTTTTTAAATTTCGTTCCCCTAGGTCCAGGTTGGGAGATGTTGATCGTCTGGGGCGAACTCGACGTCTCAGTTCATTGCCGAAAGTCCAAGAAGCATTTCCTTCCTTTTTCCTCTCCATCTTGTATTACTTCTTTATCTGTCATCGTATTAATTTCATATTTACTGGCATAATGCTCTGTATACTGTATTGGACATTTAGTTATTAATTATGCACTGATTCTTGTTATCTATTTGAAGTGTTGAAAATTTGTGGATACAAATTGTAGTAAGGTGGGAGGAATAAGGAGATATTATTGGAGTGTGTTTTCTGTGTAGGAAAATTTTGGTTAGTCTTACCCTTAGGAGAGGTGCTGCAGGATTTTCCGTTGGAAGGTTCGGTGGTATTTCCCTGGGTTCAGGGCTTGTCTAGGGTTCCGGGAAGGAATTTCAGACGGGTCCTGACATCCATCACATAAATTCCATCAATTTCACCTCAATTTCAGACGGGTGCGTAAATATTTTCCTCAACATAATTTTTAAAATAATAATTTAATCCTCAAGGACCAAGATAAATGGAATTCCGATTAATCACATAAACATTCAAATTCTCATAAATTCATATAAATGCACTTTTATTAGTCAAAATAAAATCACAAATAAATTCCACAATTAAATCAAATAATATTAAATTCACAATTCCTTCAAATATCAAATTTCCATAATTTGTCAAAAATCATACACTTCAAATTGTTCAAATATTGGCATAAAAATTTAATTCACAATTTATCAAATAATCAACATAGAATAAAAACATTCAAATATTAAAATATCCCAAAATATAATTAATTTAACACCCGAAAAAAATTTTGAAGGTGGGTCACTCACCTCGAGCACGCAATTATACCAAGATCCTACATAGGATAAATTCTACGACTCACATGTGCTCCTAGAATAGCATTATTACACAAGATCAAGTAAATTAATATTTTATTCGGATAAATAATATCTGGTACCCGAAGGAGCTAACAGAAACGGTATCCAAAATTCGTAAATGAGGTGTCTATGGAAAGCTAATGAAACGAGGATCACATTACCGACCTTCGTTGGACTCAACTCGACCGGAGGTGGCCGGAAAGTGGACGGAAGTTTTCGATCGAACTTCAACTTGTTGTGTCTCCTAAATGATAGGGAATTGAGCTGAATGAACCTCAAAATCAAGCTCAAAAGGTCCAAAATAGGAGGAAGAGGGGTTGGTTGGAAAATAGGGAAATCGCCAAAAAATCAAAATGGGCCGCCGCCGGCTTCATCCCCGAATCTGAGCTCGTCACCAGTCTGCTTGGCAGCTGAGCTCATCGACGACTGGGCTTCATCGATGGCCAGTGCGTGTGGTCAAAAATGGTGCAGATCGAGAGAGAGATATTGACGGGAGAAAGAGAGAGAAAGAGGGAGAGGGAGAGGGAGAGGGAGGGGATGATGAATAGTGTTTCCCATTTTCCCCTTTTTTCACATGCCTGAAAGAAAAGAAAAAAAAAGAAAAATACAGGAAAAAGACAAAGAAAAGAAAAAAAGAAAAGGAAAAGAAATTAATAAAATAATGTAAAATAAAATAATAATAAAATAATGATGTATTAAAAAACTTTGTATACCTAAAATTTTTACACCACATATCCGTTTCGGATAAGCTACTAGTCTAGAGACTTGGGTCGATGCATACTTTGCAACGGTACCCTGGTCAAAAAGAAATTCCATCCGGATCAAAAAGTCAAAATTTGACCCCTCCAGTCAATGGCGATCAAACCCAATCAACGTGAAAAAAATTCTGATGTACTTCAAGACGGTATGTTATACACTTGTATCAAAATGTAGCAAAACAACTTAGTGGAGTTTTTGCAAAATTGCGAGAGTTTGCCAAAGATTTTTGTAGCTGCATATATGATTATGAAGAAGAACAAGAATTTTTTCTAGCTTGGAATGCAATGCTTGAGAAATATGATCGTAAAGATAATGATTGGCTTATACTAATGTTTCATTTATGAAAGAAATGGGCATTAGTTTATGGCAGAGAAAATTTTTGTGCAGATATGACTACTACTAAACGGAGTGAGAGTATGAATAATGTGATTAAAACCTATGTCAGCTATCAACATAATTTATTGAGGTTCTTTGAGCATTTACAGAGGTTAATTGAAGATCGCCGTTATGAAGAATTAAAGGCTGATTTCAAAGTGACTCAAAGTACTCCATCATTATCATTTCCAGTTGAAATTCTAAAAGATGCAGCAAGTATTTACACCCCAACAATATTCAAGGTGTTCCAAAATGAGTTATGTAAGGCTTATGATTGTGCTATGCAAATATTTTATCATACTGGGATAGTGATGGAGTACAAACTTACCAATCACAAAAAACATTTTCAGCATACTGTTAAATATGATTTTTTTGACAACACAGTGACTTGCAGTTGTAGAAAGTTTGAGTTTACAGGAATTTTGTGCTTTCATGCTCGATTAGTCTTATTTTGATCATAACTTTTTAATTTCAACTTTAATTTTGATGTACTACTAGCCTATGAACTCGGATCCATGCATACTTGGCTATGGTGCTTCGTCAAAGCGAAATGTCCTCACAAAGCTCACTTGGTCAATCCTGTTTCATTCGATCAAACTAGATCAAAACCTGAAAATTTCCCATATACATCAGTACAGTGTGTTACATCCTCTGCATTGTTACTATATGAAAATTGCATTTTCAATTTAAGGGCCCTGCTTTCAATTGTTAACCTCGTGCTAGAATTATTAATCCTTGTTCTTGTAGTGGAATTATTTATCCTTGTCTCCATTAATGTTCTTTTGTTTCAATTTTCCTAATACAAGATAAAATTTCTATTTTTTTTTTTTTTACATAATTAAGGTATGTTACATTGGACTTTTAACTGGTTTGTAATTTAGTAAATCTGTAATAATTATGTTTTCTGACATTAGTAAAGAGTTCCTCCTTAATTATAGATTTTCTTTTTCAATAATAATAGAAATAACAAGCAGATGAATAAATAGAGCACAGAAATTAATTAAAACGACCCTGTTTCCATTTTCCTTCTCTTTTTTCTTCCTTCTCTTTAATCACAATTTTTTTTTCCAAGAGAAGATTAGTTTTTAAAAAATGTTTGGATGGTGTTTGATTTGTAGTTGTATAAGTGTTTTGATTTATTTTGAAATCTCATGACTAGTTTTTTTTTTTTTTTTTCGATTTTCATGCTAAAGTGAGCTTGATTGGTCTGACCTTAGAGATATGCTGCCTGTTCTAGGCCATGTGAAAGATGGTTTTGTAGCTTTTGTTATAGAAGGGTTTAAAATTGTGATCTTCAATCTGATAATCAAATTTTGTTTTCAACTGTTAATGGCTTGAATATTTTCTACTTCATGCCTTGAGTATTATCTTTTGACACATAGGAGTTTGGCCATTATTCCCATACGCACAAATTAATTATTGGCGTCTAATTTTTTTTACTATATGGTAATCCTTTCCAATATAGCGTCTTTCCATTATTCTATTTTTGAAGGGTAGATTGCGAAAGTTGCACCTTTGATCCTCAAATTTAAAATGTTCCAATTCAGGCATCAAATTTAAGTTTATTTCATTTTGATCCAATCATTTTTTAGGCAAATTTCTCATGATGGTTTGAAGGTATTAAAAAATGATTTTTTTGGAAAATAGAGAATTTAAATTGTAACAAATTAGAATTAGAGCATAAACTGCAACAAATTGTATTAGAATATTGATTAAATATGGCAGAACGGTTAATTCTAAACTTCTCGAGAAACAGACTGGTTGGTCCGTACCTCGTGGCAAACAATTCTACACATTCAAGAATAAGTCGTACAGTAAAAACTTGGAATTTTGTGAATTTTCGTTGTCTGGAATATGGTAATAACAATGAGGCACAACAATCTCAGTCCAGGAACTTCCAAGAAGAAGAGTCATAACTTTGAGTTATGGATGTGGAATCATATAAATGGAGTATCATTGGGATATCACTCTGTTTGTGAAAAGGATTGGATTCAGTAAAATACTTTAAGGTTAAAGGATAATGCCTTCTTATGTGTCGGGAGGAGACATTAGCAGAGGTTGGTAATCATGCCTCCTGTAATAAATTTGTTTTAGATGGAAATTTCAAAATACCAATTTTCTCCTTCGTAATTATTCATTCACACCTTGGCAACAAATTATATTATATATATATATATGTGTGTGTGTGTGTGTATATATATATATATAACTTATTTGATGTTTTTCCCTGGTGCCAAGTCCTAATAACTTTATTGAGTTATTATTTACTATGTACATATATATATTGGTTTGTTTCTATGTCTTATGAAAATTGTGTACAAGGGACTTCTTTTTAGTTTTGGATACTAAAAACTCATTAACCATGTAAAATGAAACAAACTAGGTTTAGCCTTTAAATTAACTATATGACTAGAAATGGTTTCCTGATCCATGGAATATCCAAAGATTCATGCTTATCATAAATGAAGGTCGTATTCAACCTGTATAGGAAACTACGTCGAAACGTTTCCATGAAGTGTTAACAGGACGAAAGCTTGCCCTATTTGAGTAATGGCAAAAGACTTATTTACAATCGTTGTATGGGTGATTTACAACAAACTATTGAATTAAATTAATATTTGTGGACTTGGCTTAATCAATTACTTACTTACAGGGCCTATTTATGCCATTAATGGGACTGTCTTATTTTATTATTTTGTAGTAGGGCCCTTGGTCACACACTCTCTATATGACTCCAGTTGGCCCATTGGACTAGAGGACCAACTCTCTTTATAAGCCCATTGACTTATCCATATTTTTCCTAGTATAATTATATTATCAAATTATTATTATTTTATGTGTGTCAACATTAATGGATAAGTCTGACTTGCAGAGACTATAAAAAGGATCTAGGGCAAGCAGATAATAATATACCATATAATATTTGGAGATTAGAGTTTTCAGAAATCTGAGAGTGGTTTGAGAGTAGTGTGTCCATAGGCACTACTTTACATTGTTTCTATTTTGCAGGATTAAAGATCTAATTTATCAATGGCTGCGTTTAAAGGTTAGTAATTTATGATCTATGGAATTTATTATGTATATTTAGATCCATAAAATTTCTAACAATTGGTATCAGAGCATGGTTAATATACGTAATAAATTATTTTGAAATTTGTTGTTATATTGATATGCGGCTTGTTTGGAGCTCCAAATTTTAAGGATGGAATTTTATTGAATAATTTCTCTTCTCTTGTGCAATACGGGTTTATATTGAGTTTGTGCAAATTATGTGATTTTTTGTTTTAGTTCGAATTAAGACCTGGGTATGGTGAAAAATTCTTCTTTAATGTGTTTTATATTGTTTATTATTTCTAATTGGATATGAAAATCTTAAAATAAAATAAAAAATTGTGATGCGAAACTAGTGGTAATCGGGTTTTGAATCAAATTTGTGCAAAGTATATAAACCTTGTTTTTTAGTTCGAATTTTGACCTGGGTTCTTTGTGAAATTTCTTTTTGGATCGAATGGAATATTTTTTGAGTTAATTTGGGTTTAAAAAAAAAAAAAAAAGAGAGGAGTTCGGCGGTCGAATTTCGTTATGATTGGGTGTTAAAATTTCTGGGTATTTAGGCCAAATTGATCCATGAATAATATTCTCCACACTGAAAGGAATCTATAGACATCGAATTGAAGAAAATGGTGGACATTTTTGTGGTTTTCCGGCCGGGTTAGGGAAGCGGGTCGTGCAACCCGTTAACCAGGAAGTGCGACCCGACTCAGTGAAGAAGACGCTGACGTCAGCGTCCCTCTTGCTGACGTCAGCAACCTAAATTACAAAAAAAAAAAAAAAACTTATTTATTTTTATTCTATTTTATTTTCTTTTATATTTTATTTTTATTATTATTATTGGTTTATTTGTTGTTTATTTATTAATTAATTTAATGATTCAATTGTTCAATTTATTTATTTATTGTTCATTTATTTGTTTAATTATCACATTCCAATTTTATTAAATTAAATTAAATATTTGTGGTTGGAAAATTGGATTGTGTGAGCTTACCCAAAGAGGCTTTGTGCCTAGTTGGTATAGTAGTGTGGGATTTTAGGTACTCACCTGTCGTGAAACTTATTTTATCTGGATTATGTGTACCAATGTAATGTATATTGGCATAGTGGATGGGATGTTTTATATTTGTCTATTTCATGAAATTGCCAATATGTTATTTTTCTCCCACTTATTAACCAGGGTCTATACGGGTAATTAAGCTACCCTGTCGGTAGTTCTAGTTGCTTTGTATGACGCCTGGAATGGCAGTGGAAGTTAATTAAATGACATGTATTGCAGGTTCTGAGTTGCCCTGTCGGTGATTCAGTTCAATGCATTTGATTGTGGTTATTTGGTTGACTGTCCCTGGCCCGCATAAGGGTATCTTTAGTGCTACAAAGACCCTAAGCGATATTTATGTTTGTGTTTTTGTGTTGAGGGGCTAGAAAATAGTAATTGAATTGTCTTAAATTTTTTGAATGTCTTGTTGTTTACTATTTTTACAGCTAGTAGCACCCCAAATCTTATGCCCATGACTGCCATGATGAAATTGGATGGGACAAATTATTAGAAATGGAAGAAAACCTTAGTTATGAATTTGACTTTCATGAAATTGGATTTGGCTTTGGAGATAGATCCACCAGAGATACCGACTGATGAGAGTACTGCAGCAGCTAAGAAACTTTATGAGGATTGGAAACACTCTAATAAGTGTTGTATGATGATGATGGAGAATTACATGGATGAGGCCATATATGCTAGTATTCCTAAAGTGGATACTGCAAAGGGACTTCTTGAAGAGATAGGAAAGAAGTTTATCAAGTTTGATATGAATGAGAAGCATCATTATTTGGACCTATTGAATAATACCAAGTATGATGGTATTAAAAGAGTAAGGGACCATATTATGCTACTTTCTTCCTATTATAATAAGCTGAAGGATCTTAAGATGGACATTGGAGAGGAGTTCTTGACCTATTCTATAATGAGGAGTCTTCCATCACAGTTTGATAATATAAGGTCGAGTTTGAATACTAAGAAAGAAGGTTTTAGTTTGGAGGAATTGACTACTATCCTTGTCAAGGAAGAGGATGATATTAAATTAAGTAAGTCTAGGTCTGTTGCTATGGTTTCACATCAGGTAGATAAGTCCAAGAAGTTTTTCCAAAAGAAGGGACAGAGATTCAAGCCAGGACAAGGTTTCAAGCCTGGGCAGGGTTTTAACCCCAATAGGAAGAAGTTTTCTGGTATGAAGCCTAAAGGGCCGAGGGATGGTGGTTTTCAGATTAGAGAAAGGAAAGAGTACTTCAATGGAAGGTGTGGATACTGCAATAAAGTTGGGCACAAGAAGATAGACTGTTGGACCTTAAAGGGAAAGCAAGAGAAGAAATGTAATATTTTAATGATTGAGACCAATATTATCGATGTGCCTATGAATTCTTGATGGTTAGATACTGGAGCTACAATTCATGTTACTAATTCATTGCAGGGGATGATAAGCCAAAGGGGCCCAACCAATCTTGAGCAGCATGTTTATATGGGAGATAGTTCAAGAGTGAAGGTGGACATTGTGGGAACAATCAAGTTGAAGCTTGCCACTGGATATGCTTTGGAGTTGCAAGAAGTTTCTTATGTACCTTCAATAAGAAGGAACTTGTTATCTATTTCTGTTTTGGATAGTCAAGGTTATAGTTTTTTGTTTGGAAATAACAAAGTTGAATTATTTAAGGATGGTAAAGTTGTTGGTTTTGGAATTTTATGTGGCAATTTATATAAGCTTGATTTATTTAATAATGGTCTCAATTTCTCTGTTAATTCTATTGTTGCTTCCAAATGCCCAAGAGTTAATGACAATTCCTCAGTGTTATGGCATAAACGTTTGGGACATATTTCTAGGCACAGAATGGAAAGGTTAGTGAAGGATGGGATACTTCCTAATCTTGATTTCTCTGATCTGTTGACTTGTGTTGAATGTGTGAAAGGGAAGTTAACTGCCAAGGTAAGAAAGAATAAGTTAGCTAGGTGTGGAAATGTTTTGGAGTTAATCCACACTGACATATGTGGACCTTTTACACCAACTGCTTTGGGTGGTTATAGATATTTTATTACCTTCATTGACGATTACTCTCGTTATGGACATGTTGAGCTTATTCGTGAGAAGTCAGATTCTTTAGTTGCCTTTAAAGAGTTTAAGGTAAAGATGGAGCTTCAAAAGAATAAGAAAATAAAAGCTGTAAGGTCTGATAGAGGTGGTGAGTT
This sequence comes from Ziziphus jujuba, assembly GCF_031755915.1. Taxonomy (NCBI): domain Eukaryota; kingdom Viridiplantae; phylum Streptophyta; class Magnoliopsida; order Rosales; family Rhamnaceae; genus Ziziphus; species Ziziphus jujuba. The sequence goes on along the minus strand of NC_083381.1, from coordinate 29,198,142 downwards.
TTATGGTAGATATGATGAGACTGGAAGGAACCCAGGGCTTTTTGCTATTTATTTGCGTGAGTGTGGCATTGATGCGTAATATACGATGCCTGGTACACCTCAGCAAAATGGCATAGCTGAGAGAAGGAATAGAACTTTGTTGGATATGGTCCGGTCTATGTTGGTAAATTCTAGGTTGCCAGATTATTTGTGGGGAGAGGCTTTAAGGACGGCGGCTTATATTTTGAATCAAGTTCCAAGTAAGTCCGTTCCTAAGACACCTTTTGAGTTGTGGTCAGGAAGAAAGCCTAATTTGCACCATTTTCGAATATGGGGTTGCAAAGCTGAAGTAAGGATTTATAATCCCCAAATTAAGAAGTTGGATCCTAAAACCATTAGTGGATATTTTGTTGGCTATTGTATAGGATCTAGGGGTTCAAGATTCTTTTGTCCTTCTCACACCACCAGGATCGTGGAATCAAACAGGGCCATTTATTTTGAAGATGATTTTGGGTTTGGTAATAGTAATGGTCCAAGGGAATCTCAATTTAGAGAAGAAAGTGTTTTCATTCCCAGTATAGTTGTTCCTGATAGAGATATTGTTGATCCAGTAGTTGATGAACCAGTAGTTGGTCAGAATGAACTCATTGTTGAAGAGCAGGATATTCCAGCTATTGCAGAGGCTGATGTACCTTTGAGGAGGTCACAAAGGACTAGGAGATCAGCTATTCCTGATGACTGAGGTTTACTTGCAGGAGCATGAGTTTGACATAAGTGATGATTCAGATCCAGTTACTTATGAGGAAGCCATAAGCAGTTCAAATTTAAATTTTTGGTTGGATGCAATGGAAGATGAAATGAAATCCATGGCATCAAATGGAGTTCGGGATTTGGTTGAGTTACCAGAGGGTAGCAAGCCTATTGGGTGCAAATGGGTCTTTAAGACTAAAAAGGACTCCAATGGTCAAGTGGAAAGGTATAAGGCTAGACCTGTAGCTAAAGGGTTTAGCCAGAAGGAAGGAATTGATTATACAGAGACTTTCTTTCCTGTATCCACAAAGGATTCTTTTAGAATCATTATGGCGATTGTGGCGCATTATGACCTGGAGTTGCATCAGATGGATGTCAGAACTGCCTTTCTGAATGGTGATTTATATGAGGATGTATTTATGGTTCAACCAGTTGGTTTCCAACAAACAGGAAATGGTAATTTGGTTTGTAAGCTTAAGAAATCTATTTATGCTCTTAAGCAAGCTTCAAGACAATGGTATCTTAAGTTTGATGAGGTTGTCACCCAAAATGGCTTTAAGGAGAATGTTGTTGATAGATGCATATATATGAAGGTCAGTGGGAGCAGTTTTATATTTCTGGTGTTGTATGTTGATGACATACTTTTGGCTACTAATGACACTGACCTATTAGCTGAGACAAAGCAGATGTTGTGCAACCATTTTGATATGAAAGATCTTGGTGAGGCTTCTTTTGTTTTGGGCATCAAGATTGTTCGAGATAGGACTAATTATGTAGTGCAATTGTCTCAGAGAGCTTATATTGATAGAATTCTTAAGAGATTTGATATGCATAATTGTTTGATACGAACCTAGGACGACCTGTTCCTAAACCCGTATTATATTAGCCCGGATCTTTAATTAAGTTCAAGTTCTAATGGAATGGACCTCAACCCCTAACCAACCTGTGGTTAGAAACCTTGGTATAATGTAGACGCCACAATAGGGGATGGAAAACCTATTGATAAGTCAAGCTAAAACAACCAATTCTCTAATGGTGTTTTAGGTGTTCTCAAAGAACAAAGAGATAATTAATCTCACAAGTATTTTCTTAATCAAATCAAAGTTGTATTCTTATTGAAAACTAAGCCTTTAAATAGGCTACAAAGCCACAAAATAAAACCCTAGAACATAAAGAAAACCAGCCACCACACATAAAGAAACCTGGTTGGCTGAAACTATACTTCCTTTCCTAATCTAAGATTGATTAATTAATTCCTTTATATTAAATTAGGAATTATTTAATTTACAATGGAAAGAATAAAATAAAAACCTTCCTAAAGTTATTTTTCCAGAAAATAAATAAATAAAAGCCAAAAAGTAATGGTAGTTTCCTAAAACAAAAAGTAAAAACAAATTAGGAAACTAAAAATGCTAGCCTTTTTGATCAAGTTGACTTTGATCAATCTTTGACCTCTTTGAGCTTCTAATCAGCTTCTAGATGATTTGTAGGATGCCACATAAGCTGAACATGAAGTCCCACACGTTGCCCATGCTTGAAAAAATAAGAAAAGGCTAATACAGTAAAATACAGTAAAGCCAGCAAGCAATACAGCAAATTCGGCCAAATTATTGAGGCTGTCCGTACAAGCCCTTTTTGATTGCATTTGAGGCTGCTTTAACTTGATTCCATGACCTCTTAGGCATATGTATTGAACCCATAAAGCATTGGAACCATTTCATGCTTCCCGGGCTCCAAAAATGTACCAAAACCGTCACCCGGGTCCGTATCGGCTTCCACCACTTGGATGCTTAGAATAGGCTTTGTATCTTCAAGTATGGAAAAGCTTTGTTGAGATTGCTTACCCTCTGTATAAATACTCCCAGGTTGTCCTTAAATCTCTTAATTTGAGCTCTTGTGATTGGCCTAGTCTGATGTGATTCCGCTCGAGCCCGCTCTACCGATAACCCGCTGGGGTGCTGACTCGACACGGATGAAGACTAGGCCAAACACAAGAGCTCAAATTAAGAGATTTAAGGGCAACCTGGGAGTATTTATATAGAGGGTAATCAATCTCAACAGAGCTTGTCCATACTTGAAGATACAAAGCCTATTCGAAGCATCCAAGTGGTGGAAGCCGATACGGACCCGGGTGACGGTTTTGGTACATTTTTGGAGTCCGAGAAGCATGAAATGGTTCCAATGCTTTATGGGTTCAATACATATGCCTAAGAGGTCATGGAATCAAGTTAAAGCAGCCTCAAATGCAATCAAAAAGGGCTTGTACGGACAGCTTCAACAATTTGGCCGAATTTGCTGTATTGCTTGCTGGCTTTATTGTATTTTACTGTATTAGCCTTTTCTTATTTTTCCAAGCATGGGCAACGTGTGGGCCTTCATATTCAGTTTATTTGGCATCCTAAAAAGCATCTAGAAGCTGATTTGGAGCTCAATTTGGTCAAAGATTGGTCAAAGTCAATTTAGTCAAAAAGCTAGTATTTTAGTTTCCTAATTTTATTCTACTTTTTGTTTTAGGAAACTACCATTATTTTTTAGTTTCTATTTATTTATTTTCTGGACAAATAAGATTAGGAAAGTTATTATTTTATTATTTTCATTGTAAATTAATTAATTCCTAATTCAAAATAAAGGAATTAATTAATCCAAATTAGATTAGGAAAAGGAAAGTTTCGGCCAAGGTAGACTTCTTCATTGTGTGGCCGGTTTTTCCTAGGGTTTTTAGGGTTTATTTTGTTTCTTTCAAAGCCTATTTAAAGGCTTATTTTTCATTAATAATATAACTTTAAAACTTTGATTTGATTAAAAAAATACTTGTGAGATTAATTATCTCTTTGTTCTTTGAGAACACCTAAAACACCATTAGAGAATTGGTTGTTTTAGTTTGACTTATCAATAGGTTTTCCATCCCCTATTGTGGCGTCTACATTATACCAAGGTTTCTAACCACAGGTTGGTTAGGGGTTGAGGTCCATTCCATTAGAACTTGAACTTAATTAAAGATCCGGGCTAATATAATACGGGTTTAGGAGCAGGTCGTCCTAGGTTCGTATCATTTGGTATCAGAGCTAAATTTTGTTCAGGTTTGATCTATCTTTATTTGCTTTATTTGTTTTTGTGTTATTCTGCAATTTTAGCATTAGGTTAAGGTTGCATCCATCCTATACACGTTCAGCATCTTAAAAAAAAATAATAATAATTTCATTCCTAGTTGAATTAGGATTTCCTAGTTTTATCGTATTTTTGTTTCCTAGTTTGTTGGTTCTCTTTTATCATTGTTCTTGTTAATTTGGTTTTTGCTGATTTTTCTTTGCTGTTTTAGTCTTAAATATTTGCATTCATATATTAAAAAAAAAAAAAATAGTTTGCGGCAACATTAAAAAAAAAAAAAAAAAAAAACTGCACATTTGTGTTTATTTGGAGGTCACGGGTTTGGTGTTTATTTTGGAGTTGGAATTGCAATTTTGGTAATTATTCTTGCTATTGCAGTTGTTTATGTTTTGTGAGTGAAAAAAAAAAAAAAAAAGAGGTAAAGCCGAATAAAAAAAAAAAAAGAAAAAAGAAAAAAAGAAAAATATTTCAGTTTGTTGTAGTTTGATTTGTTTGCTGGAAATTTGTTGGAGCTGCTGGTTTTTTGATTATTTATTCAATATTTGAGTTGCTGGGAAATTATTTTTGCTGCTGGATATTTGGATTTTGGGTGCTTAAATTTTTTGGATTAAAATTAGTTAAAGGAATTGATACAAAACTTGAATTACAAGAACAACAACCAACACTTTTCTATATTTTTGTTCTCTTTGATTCTTGTTCGTATTTGAATTTCTTTTTCTGGAATTTTATTCTTGAACTCATAATCTACTACCATCTGGTGCAGTTTTCAAAAATTCCAACGTTTTCCCATTATTTTGTGTTTTCTTGTCTAGAAAGCCGAAAAATTAGGATTTGTTGGATTCTTTCGGTATTGCCTATTTTTTTTGCTACTGCTTTGTTGATAAGTTTAATTAAAACATACTAGTGATCTAATTGCTGTTTTGTGGGTGTTTTAATTAGAACTTTGAGATAATTCATTGAGTGGAAAAAGGCAAGAGTGTGAGAGCTTAAAAGAGGGTAAAAGCCGAAACTAGTGTGCAAACACGAGTGTTGAGACCTTGTTTGAGTGAAACACGTGAGGGAGTGAATATTGTGAGGATTTATTTTATTTTTTTTGTAGTATTTTACTAACATGACAGATTCTAGAATAAGAAGAGGGGATCCACCCTTGAGGATCAATGAGGAAGAGTCCGTAGCATTTCATGGCGATGACCGAGCTACCGGGAGTGGAGACCAAGTGGACATGAGAGCTGTTTTGGAATCAATACAGCGGTTTAGTGCTTAAGTTGAGCATGTAAATCAAAGAGTGGGAAGACTAGAAGCCTCACAAGGAAGGCCGAATACAAGAAATAGGCAAGAATTCCATGGAGGACGAGGAGGTCGCGAGAGGCCGAGAGAGGAATTTGATGAGGAGCCATTCGACGGCGACTTTGAGGAAGGTATGGACGAAACCTTTGCTGTCCAAGATAGAGCTGGCCATGGAAGATATAGGAGGGAAGAAAGAGATGACAATCTTAGCAATATCAAGATCAACATCCCACCATTCATGGGAAAAAGTGACCCCGAAGCATATTTGGAGTGGGAAGAAAAGATGGAGATGATATTTGACCGCCATAATTATTCGGAGGCTAAGAAGGTGAAATTGGCAGCAATGGAGTTTGGACATTATGCACTCCAATGGTGGACCAATGAGCAAAACACCCGAAGGAGAGTTGGTATTGACTTGATTACTACATGGCGACAAATGAAAGGAGCCATGCGGAAGCGATTCGTACCATCACACTATCATAGGTTGCTGCATCAAAGACTTCAATCTTTATCTCAAGGACATGGATCCGTGGAGGATTATTACAAGGAGATGGAGATGCTTATGATGAGATTGAACTTGAATGAAGATAGGGAAGCAACCATGGCAAGGTTTCTTGGTGGTTTGAATCGTGAAATAGCCAACCAACTAGATTTGCAACAATACTTGGAGTTGGAGGAGATGTTGCATATTGCCATTAAGCTTGAGCACCAATTCAAGAGGAGGGGTGTAAGATCATGGTTTGGAAGTGTTTCCAACAATGGAAGGTCCAATTCAAATGGCTGGAGGAACAATCCCATCTATGAAAGCAAGCTAAAGCCGAAAGTCAAAGAAGAAAGTTCAAACTGGCCAAGGAAGGAGACTAGAACCAAATCTGTCCAAGCACCAAAGAATGAGGTAAAATTAGATCCTAAACCTTCTAGAACTCATGATATTGTGTGTTTTAAGTGCCAGGGAGGAGGACACATTGATAGCCAATGCCCGAATAGAAGAATCATGGTGTTAAAGGGCAATGACAAGCTAGAATCGAAAAATGAACAAAGTGAGGATGAAGCCAAGCAAGAGGAGGAGGACTTGAAGGATGAACCCAAAACCTTGCAAGCATCCAATGCTGAATTAAACTTGCTTTCTAGGAGAGTACTTGCTGCATACAAAGATGAGGATGAAATTCAAAGAGAGAACATCTTCCACACCCGATGTGAAATTCAAGGTAAGATTTGTAGTATGATTATTGATAGTGGAAGTTGTACAAATGTAATTAGTAACATTGTAGTTGATAAATTAGGCTTAATAACTATTAAACATCCAGAACCTTACAGATTACAATGGCTTAATGATAGTGGTGAAATAAAAGTGAATAAACAAGCCAAAGTAAAATTTAATATAGGTAGATATGAGGATGTAGTTTTATGTGATATTGTACCCATGATTGCTGGACATATACTATTAGGTAGACCATGGCAATTTGATAAAGATGCTACTCATTTTGGTCGAGAAAATAGTATTATTTTCAGGTTTGAAGGAAAGAAGGTCAAGCTGGAACCATTATCTCCTAAAGAGGTTTACAAAGACCAATTACAAATGCAACAAAGGAGAGAAGCCGAAAAGCTCAAGGAAAAAGCAAGTATGGCACCAACAGCTTCACCATCCTTTCAAGAAGGTAAGAATGAGGTTGCTGATCAAGGTAAGGTTTCTAAGACTCATATTGAGTGGAAAGATCAAGGAAAAATCAAAAGAGAGGGGAAAGAAAGTGGCAAACCCAAGAGCTTGGAGAAGGAAAGGAAATTCGAAGGTTTGCGCCAATCCGAGAGAGAAAAAGAAAAAGAAAGAAAAGAAAGGTCAAGTAGCAACTTTTATTTGAGTTTAGGGGATATTAATAAGGTTATTGGGTGTAAGAAACCTTTACTGGTCATCATTTATAAAGAAAATTATTTTAATGATCAAACTAACTTTGAAGAACTTGAATTACCAAGTTCAATGATTTCTTTTTTGAAGGACTTTAGAGATGTCTTCCCAAATGAAATTTTGGACTACCATCCAATCAAGAGGGAAAAGGTGAGCTTACTGTCCGAGGTAAGTCTTCTAATACTCAGGTTGTGTGGAAAAATTTTATTAAAACCAAGAGTGAGAAATTTGGTGCAAAAGCCGAGAGCGAGGAAGGTGAGATGGCATTGAGTGAGAAAGGAAAAGGAAGACAAGAAAGGAAGAATATAAATTGTTATCTTAGCTTTGGTGATGTTAATAAAGTAATTATGAATAAGAAATCATTGCTGACCATGAAGTTTAAAGATACTTATTTAAAGATGTCTTTATTGCATAGAACTTTATCTGCATTGTTGAGAGCTTTACTTAGTGGCAATTTGAAAATTTGGGAAATATTGTTTGCTAACTTTAAAAAGTGTAATGTTTACCATAATGAGCATGTATTTCTAGATTTTGTTGTAATAGTGTTTGACCCAGGAGAATTGGTTTGGTTGCACTTACGAAAGGAAAGGTTTCCTAAACAAAGAAAGTCAAAGCTCATGCCGCCTATGGATGGACTTTTTCAAGTTTTGGAGCCCAATAACAAGAATGCCTACAAGCTTGATTTACTAGGTGAGTATAACATGAGTGCTGCATTTAATGTTGCTGATTTAACTCCTTTTGCTGCAGGTGACGATCTTGATTTGAGGACAAATCCTTTTCAAGAGGAGGGGAATGATGTGATTCCGCTCGAGCCCGCTCTACCGATAACCCGCTGGGGTGCTGACTCGACACGGATGAAGACTAGGCCAAACACAAGAGCTCAAATTAAGAGATTTAAGGGCAACCTGGGAGTATTTATATAGAGGGTAATCAATCTCAACAGAGCTTGTCCATACTTGAAGATACAAAGCCTATTCGAAGCATCCAAGTGGTGGAAGCCGATACGGACCCGGGTGACGGTTTTGGTACATTTTTGGAGTCCGAGAAGCATGAAATGGTTCCAATGCTTTATGGGTTCAATACATATGCCTAAGAGGTCATGGAATCAAGTTAAAGCAGCCTCAAATGCAATCAAAAAGGGCTTGTACGGACAGCTTCAACAATTTGGCCGAATTTGCTGTATTGCTTGCTGGCTTTATTGTATTTTACTGTATTAGCCTTTTCTTATTTTTCCAAGCATGGGCAACGTGTGGGCCTTCATATTCAGTTTATTTGGCATCCTAAAAAGCATCTAGAAGCTGATTTGGAGCTCAATTTGGTCAAAGATTGGTCAAAGTCAATTTAGTCAAAAAGCTAGTATTTTAGTTTCCTAATTTTATTCTACTTTTTGTTTTAGGAAACTACCATTATTTTTTAGTTTCTATTTATTTATTTTCTGGACAAATAAGATTAGGAAAGTTATTATTTTATTATTTTCATTGTAAATTAATTAATTCCTAATTCAAAATAAAGGAATTAATTAATCCAAATTAGATTAGAAAAAGGAAAGTTTCGGCCAAGGTAGACTTCTTCATTGTGTGGCCGGTTTTTCCTAGGGTTTTTAGGGTTTATTTTGTTTCTTTCAAAGCCTATTTAAAGGCTTATTTTTCATTAATAATATAACTTTAAAACTTTGATTTGATTAAAAAAATACTTGTGAGATTAATTATCTCTTTGTTCTTTGAGAACACCTAAAACACCATTAGAGAATTGGTTGTTTTAGTTTGACTTATCAATAGGTTTTCCATCCCCTATTGTGGCGTCTACATTATACCAAGGTTTCTAACCACAGGTTGGTTAGGGGTTGAGGTCCATTCCATTAGAACTTGAACTTAATTAAAGATCCGGGCTAATATAATACGGGTTTAGGAGCAGGTCGTCCTAGGTTCGTATCATAGTCTTCATCCGTGTCGAGTCAGCACCCCAGCGGGTTATCGGTTGAGCGGCCTCGGGCGGAATCACATCATTCCCCTCCTCTTGAAAAGGATTTGTCCTCAAATCAAGATCATCATCTGCAGCAAAAAGAGTTAAATCAGCAACATTAAATGCAGCACTCATGTTATACTCACCCGGTAAATCAAGCTTGTAGGCATCGGGTGAATCGAGCTTGTAGGCATTCTTGTTATTCAGCTCCAAAACTTGAAAAGGTCTATCCATAGGCGGCATGAGCTTTGACTTTCTTTGATTAGGAAACCTTTCCTTTCGTAAGTGCAACCAAACTAATTCTCCTGGGTCAAACACTATTACAACAAAATCTAGAAATACATGCTCATTATAGTAAAAATTACACTTTTTAAAGTTAGTAAACAATATTTCCCAAATTTTCAAATTGCCACTAAGTAAAGCTCTCAACAATGCAGATAAAGTTCTATTCAATAAAGACATCTTTAAATAAGTATCCTTAAAATTCATGGTCAGCAATGATTTCTTATTCATAATTACTTTATTAACATTACCAAAGCTAAGATAAAAATTTATATTTTTCCTTTCTTGTCTTCCTTTTCCTTTCTCACTCACGGCCATCTCACCTTCCTCACTCTCGGGTTTTGCACCAAATTTCTCACTCTTGGTTTTATTAAAATTTTTCCACACAACATGAGTATTAGAAGACTTACCTTGGAATGCAAGCTCACCTTTTCCCTCTTGATTGGATGGTAGTCCACTTGGAATTTCATTTGGGAAGACGTCTCCAAATTCCTTCACAAAAGAAATCATTGAACTTGGCAATTCAAGTTCTTCAAAGTTAGTTTGATCATTAAAATAATTTTCTTTATAAATCATGACCAGCAAAGGTTTCTTACACTCAATAACCTTATTAATATCCCCTAAACTCAAATAAAAGTTGCTACTTGACCTTTCTTTTCTTTCTTTTTCTTTTTTTCCCTTGGATTGGCGCAAACCGTCGGATTTCTCTTCCTTCTCCAAGCTCGTGGGTTTGCCACTTCCTTTTCCCTCTCTTTCAGCTTTCCCTTGATCTTTCCACTCAATATGAACCTTAGAAACCTTACCTTGGTCAGCAACCTCAATCTTACCTTCTTGAAAGGATGGTGAAGCCGTTGGTGCCATACTTGCTTTTTCCTTGAGCTTTTCGGCTTCTCTCCTTTGTTGCATTTGTAATTGGTCTTTGTAAACCTCTTTAGGAGATAATGGTTCCAGCTTGACCTTCTTCCCTTTAAACCTGAAAACAATACTATTTTCTTGACCAAAATGAGTAGCATCTTTATCAAATTGCCATGGCCTACCTAATAGTATATGTCTAGCAATCATGGGTACAATATCACATAAAACTACATCCTCATATCTACCTATATTAAATTTTACTTTGGCTTGTTTGTTTACTTTCATCTCACCACTATCATTAAGCCATTGTAATCTATATGGTTCAGGATGTTTTATTGTTTTTAAGCCCAATTTATCAACTACAAGGTTACTTATTACATTAGTACAACTTCTACTATCAATAATCATACTACAAATCTTACCTTGAATTTCACATCGGGTGTGGAAGATGTTCTCTCTTTGAATTTCATCCTCATCTTTGTATGCAGCAAGTACGCTCCTAGAAAGCAAGTTTAATTCAGCATTGGATGCTTGCAAGGTTTTGGGTTCATCCTCCAAGTCCTCCTCCTCTTGCTTGGCTTCATCCTCACTTTCTTCACTTTTCGATTCTAGCTTGTCATTGCCCTTTAACACCATGATTCTTCTATTTGGGCATTGGCTAGCAATGTGTCCTCCTCCCTGGCACTTAAAACACACAACATCATGAGTTCTAGAAGGTTTAGGATCTAATTTTACCTCATTCTTTGGTGCTTGGACAGATTTGGTTCTAGTCTCCTTCCTTGGCCAGTTTGAACTTTCTTCTTTGACTTTCAGCTTTGGCTTGCTTTCATAGATGGGATTGTTCCTCCAGCCACTTAAATTGGACCTTCCACTGTTGGAAACACCTCCAAACCATGATCTTACACCCCTCCTCTTGAATTGATGCTCTAATTTAATAGCCACATGCAACATCTCCTCCAATTCCACATATTGTTGCAATTCTAGTTGATTGGCTATTTCACGATTCAAACCACCAAGAAACCTTGCCATGGTTGCTTCCCTATCTTCATTCAAGTTCAATCTCATCATAAGCATCTCCATCTCCTTGTAATAATCCTCCACGGATCCATTTCCTTGAGATAAAGATTGAAGTTTTTGATGCAGCAACCTTTGATAGTGTGATGGTACGAATCGCTTCCGCATGGCTCCTTTCATTTGTCGCCATGTAGTAATCAAGTCATCACCAACTCTCCTTCGGGTGTTTTGCTCATTGGTCCACCATTGGAGTGCGTAATGGCCAAACTCCATTGCTGCCAATTTCACCTTCTTAGCCTCTGAATAATTATGGCGGTCAAATATCATCTCCATCTTTTCTTCCCACTCCAAATATGCTTCGGGGTCACTTTTTCCCATGAATGGTGGGATGTTGATCTTGATATTGCTAAGATTGTCATCTGTTTCTTCCCTCCTATATCTTCCACGGCCAGCTCTATCTTGGACAGCAAAAGTTTCATCCATACCTTCCTCAAAGTCTCCACCGAATGGCTCCTCTTCAAATTCCTCTCTCGGTCTCTCGCGACCGCCTCGTCCTCGGCCTCGTCCTCCATGGAATTCTTGCCTATTTCTTGTGTTCGGAATTCCTTGGGAAACTTCTAGCCTTCCCATCCTTTGATTCACATGCTCAACTTGAGCACTAACCCGCTGTATTGACTCCAAAACAGCTGTCATGTCCACTTGGTCTCCACTCCCGGTAGCTCGGACATTGCCATGGAATGCTACGGACTGTTTCTCATTGATCCTCAAGGGTGGATCTCCTCTTCTTATTCTAGAATCTGCCATGTTAGTAAAATACTGCAAAAATAGAATAAATCCTCACAATATTCACTCCCTCACGTGTTTCACTCAAACAAGGTCTCGACACTCGTGTTTGCACACTAGTTTCGGCTTTTTCCCTCTTTTAAGCTCACACACTCTTGCCTTTTTCCACTCAATGAGTTATCTCAAAGTTCTAATTAAAAAACCCACAAAACAGCAATTAGATCACTAGTATGTTTTAATTAAACTTATCAACAAAGCAGTAGCAAAAAGTAGGCAATACCGAAAGAATCCAACAAATCCTAATTTTTCGGCTTTCTAGACAAGAAAACACAAAATAATGGAAAAACATTGGAATTTTTGAAAACTGCACCAGATGGTAGTAGATTATGAGTTCAAGAATAAAATTCCAGGAAAAGAAATTCAAATACGATCAAGAATCAAAGAGAACAAAAATATAGAAAAGTTGTTGGTTGTTGTTCTTTGTAATTCGAGTTTTGTATCAATTCCTTTATCTAATTTTAATCCAAATAATTTAAGCACCCAAAATCCAATTATCCAGAAGCAAAAATAATTATCCAGCAACTCAAATATTGAATAAATAATAAAAAAAACCAGCAGCTCCAACAAATTTCCAGCAAACAAATCAAACTCCAACAAACCGAAATATATATATATATATTTTTTTTATTCGGCTTTACCTTCTTTTTTTTTTTTTTTCACTCACAGAACATAAACAACTGCAGTAGCAAGAATAATTACCAAAATTGCAATTCCAACTCCAAAACAAACACCAAACCCGTGACCTCCAAATAAACAAAATGTGCAGTTTTTTTTTTTTTTAAATGTTGCCGCAAACTTCTTGTTTTTTTTTTTTTTCTTGTTTTCTTTTTTTTTTTTTTGAATATATGAATGCAAATATTTAAGACTAAAACAGAAAAGAAAAATCAACAGAAACAAAATTAACAAGAACAATGATAAAAGACAACCAACAAACTAGGAAACAAAAATACGATAAAACTAGGAAATCCTAATTCAACTAGGAATGAATATTTTTTTTTTTTTTAAGATGCTGAACGTGTATAATGATAGAAGCAACCTTAACCTAATGCTAAAATTGCAGAATAACACAAAAACAAATAAAGCAAATAAAGATAGATCAAACCTGAACACAATTTAGCTCTGATACCAAATGATACGAACCTAGGACGACCTGCTCCTAAACCCGTATTATATTAGCCCGGATCTTTAATTAAGTTCAAGTTCTAATGGAATGGACCTCAACCCCTAACCAACCTGTGGTTAGAAACCTTGGTATAATGTAGACGCCACAATAGGGGATGGAAAACCTATTGATAAGTCGAGCTAAAACAACCAATTCTCTAATGGTGTTTTAGGTGTTCTCAAAGAACAAAGAGATAATTAATCTCACAAGTATTTTCTTAATCAAATCAAAGTTGTATTCTTATTGAAAAATAAGCCTTTAAATAGGCTACAAAGCCACAAAATAAAACCCTAGAACATAAAGAAAACCAGCCACCACACATAAAGAAACCTAGTTGGCTGAAACTATACTTCCTTTCCTAATCTAAGTTTGATTAATTAATTCCTTTATATTAAATTAGGAATTAATTAATTTACAATGGAAAGAATAAAATAAAAACCTTCCTAAAGTTATTTTTCCAGAAAATAAATAAATAAAAGCCAAAAAGTAATGGTAGTTTCCTAAAACAAAAAGTAAAAACAAATTAGGAAACTAAAAATGCTAGCCTTTTTGATCAAGTTGACTTTGATCAATCTTTGACCTCTTTGAGCTTCTAATCAGCTTCTAGATGATTTGTAGGATGCCAAATAAGCTGAACATGAAGTCCCACACGTTGCCCATGCTTGGAAAAATAAGAAAAGGCTAATACAGTAAAATACAGTAAAGCCAGCAAGCAATACAGCAAATTCGGCCAAATTATTGAGGCTGTCCGTACAAGCCCTTTTTGATTGCATTTGATGCTGCTTTAACTTGATTCCATGACCTCTTAGGCATATTTATTGAACCCATAAAGCATTGGAACCATTTCATGCTTCCCGGGCTCCAAAAATGTACCAAAACCGTCACCCGGGTCCGTATCGGCTTCCACCACTTGGATGCTTAGAATAGGCTTTGTATCTTCAAGTATGGAAAAGCTTTGTTGAGATTGCTTACCCTCTATATAAATACTCCCAGGTTGTCCTTAAATCTCTTAATTTGAGCTCTTGTGATTGGCCTAGTCTTCATCCGTGTCGAGTCAGCACCCCAGCGGGTTATCGGTTGAGCGGCCTCGGGCGGAATCACATCATTGTTCTCCTGGAAGTGTACCGGTTATGAAAGGTGAAAAGTTTTCTAAAGATCAGTGTCCCAAGAATGATAGAGAAAGGATGGCAATGAAGAATGTTCGCTATTCTTCAGCAGTATGTAGTTTGATGTATGCTCAAGTATGTACACGGCCTGATATAGCTTTTACTGTGGGTGTGCTTGGTTGATTTATGAGCAATCCTGGTCCTATTCATTACCAAGTAGTTAAGAAGGTCTTTAGATATCTTCAGGGTACTAAAGATCATATGTTGACATATTGTCATACCAACTCTCTTGAAGTAGTGGGTTATAGTGATGCAGACTATAAAGGTTGTGTGGATGATAAGAAATCTACCACTGGTTATATATTTATCATGGCAGGAGGTGTTGTGTCTTGGCGGAGTGCCAAGCAGTCACTGACAACATCCTCGACTATGGAGGCAGAATATGTGGCGTGTTATGAGGCTACCCGTCATGCAGTTTGGCTACGGAATTTTATCCGTGATTTAGGAGTAGTTGACTCCATTGAGAGGCCTATTATGATGTATTGTGATAATACTGCAGCGGTGTCTTTCTCCAATAATTTAAAAGGTACTCCTGGTGCGAAGTACATTGATGTGAAATATTTTGTGGTAAAGGAGAAAGTTGAAGAGGGCCTCATTACTATTGTTCACACGCCGACTTATAGCATGGTGGCAGATCCACTGACCAAGGCTTTACCGGTAGGCATATTTGAGGAGCATGTGTCCCGTATGGGATTGTTAGGCAGTTGAGACTGCTGTGGGTCAGTGGGAGTTTGTTATGTTTTCTATAGTAATATCCATGTTAAGTATTATTTATTTCTTTGAATATTTTAATACATTGATGTATGTGGATCATTATTTATTTATGAGATGATTTATTACACATATTATTGCTCCTTATATTTACAGGCCTGTTGAGACTATTAGTCTATGTATATGTGTATGTTGATCCACAGGTGCCATGGTGAAACCCTACTACCTAGTTTGGGTATATTGTTGTATCCTGTCGATACGCAATGTGCTTGAATGAAATGGTTTTGTGTGTTGGGGGATTGCACATGGTTAGGTAAATCTCTACTACCTAGACTGAGTTTATGGCATGCAAAGTACTCGGTTGAAATGGTATAATGTTTTGGGAGATTTACTGAGAGAACCTCTACTGCCTAGTCTAGTATATTGTTGTGCCCTGTCGGTATACTATATATTTGGATGAAATGGCATTATGGTTTGGGAGATTCTATGTTGGGGTGAGAAGGTTATGACCAAGAGCAAGCTAGCTTGAAGTGTTAGCAACAAGCAAGCTTTTGGTGATGCTCTTGGGAATGGTTGTGTGTGAGTTGTGTTTTTAGGTTTTGGTTATGGTGTTTTCTGGCTTTTAGGGTTCCTAGAGTGTTCTAAGGTTGTTGAAGAAGAGATAAGAAGAAGGGGACCACGTTGCTTTTGAAAAATGAGGCTTGGATCTATAGCCATTTCATTCATTTTGCAATATAAGCTTGAAATTACAACTAGTTCACACATGCCAAGCATGTGAGCTTACAAAATGAGTAAAGTATTTGAAATTTAAAAAGTAAAATGGTCAACACCTAACTTTTCATACACAAAAGAGGTCAAAACAGCTGCAACATGTCTATTCCAAATATAGTAAAAAGTGGCACATGGTTTGAACTAAGTTCCTATTGTTTAACTAGTTTGGGTAAACAACCAAACTAGCTTCACCTACTTAGTTTCCCTTTGTATCTGCCTATGAAACTTGGTTTGAAGTATCCTTGGTCATCAATAAATATTGTTTCAAGAGCTAGGAAAGTTCTGGAACCGGATCATGGGCCAAACAGCTCCAAAACTGGCCCATACTCTGCATACTGGGCCCATCAGATACAGCAATCTGTTTGGAATAGAAAATGGACTTTCCCATGTCATTTGGACCTGAAATTTGAACCATAGTTGTCTATATATGTCTGTAGACATCTCTCAAAATTTCAGCCCAAAACTCCATTTGCAACCTGAGATATAAGATAAATAGTAGAACTATGTTGCTGGAAATTATGAATCCAGCACCATAGGCATTTCAAGCATAACATTCCTACTCTTTTGTGCATAATTTTGCCTATACTTTTGCATACAAACACAAAACATTATCAAAATATACCTTGCATAAATTAAAACATACAAAAAAAATATATAAACTCATAAAAGGAAATGATTTGATACCAAGGTGTGCATGCTAGCCGGTGACATGCACCATCAAGTGGCAAAATTGCCACACTTCAACACTCCTCCTTGGCAATTTTGTATGAGACATTGAGAAGTCCTCTCAATATCTCAAATCTCTTCTTTCCCAATGGCTTGGTGAAGATATCCGCCAAGTTCTCCTCGGAAGTCACATACTCCAACTTCACTTCACCATTTGCTTCAAATTCCCTTAAGGAATGATACTTGACCGGTATATGCTTGGTCCTCCCATGTTGGACTGGATTTTGTGCAATTGCTATTGCTGAAGTATTGTCACACAATATTACCGTGGCTTCCTCTTGCTTCAAGCTCAAGTCCTCCAATAATTTCCTAAGCCAAACACCTTGATTAGCACAACTTGAGCAAGCAATATACTCGGCTTCCGCGGTGCTTTGTGCAACGGTTTGTTGCTTCTTGGAATTCCATGAGAAAGGACCATTTCCAAGAGTGTAAATGTAGCCTGATGTGCTCTTGCTATCATCCAAAGAACCAGCCCAATCACTATCACTATAACCAAGCAAAGCTTCATTCATGCCATCCTTGTACCATATACCAAAATCACTAGTACCTTTCAAATACCTTACGATTCTTTTAGCACAACTAAGATGATTTTGTGATGGACTATGCATAAATCTTGACAAAACAGCCACACTAAACATGATATCTGGTCTAGTAGAGCATACATATAAAAGGCTTCCAATTAAACTTCTATAGATGGAAGGATTTACCTTTTGAGAATCATCATCCTTCACCAACTTGGTGCCTTCATTCATAGGTGTGGCAACGCTATTACAATCCTCCATGTCAAACTTCTTGAGCAACTCCTTCACATAGCTTTCTTGAGATATGAAGATGCCCTTGGATGATTGGACAACTTCAATTCCAAGAAAGTATTTCATCTCTCCAAGGCTAGACATCTCAAAGTTAAATTCTAGCTCACTTTTGAAATTGCTCACTTCTTTCTCATTACCACCGGTCACTAGGAGGTCATCAACATAAAGAGACACCAACACCATGCAACCATGAGTCCTAATATACAATGTAGGCTCATTAGGACTCCTCCTAAATCCATGCTTTGTCAAAAAACCATCTATCTTGGCATACCATGCCCTAGGAGCTTGTTTAAGGCCATACAAGGCCTTGTGTAGCTTGTATACCTTCTCTTCACTTCCTTTCTTCACAAAACCTTCGAGTTGCACAACATAGACCTCCTCCTTCAATATTCCATTCAAGAAGGCTGACTTCACATCAAGGTGATATACTTTCCAAGACTTTTGTGCCGAAATTGCAAGGAGAAGTCTTATGGTTTCCATCCTTGCAACCGGTGCAAAAGTCTCTCCATAATCCACACCGGCTTGTTGTGCATATCCTTTGACAACAAGCCTTGCCTTGTGCTTATTTATGGACCCATCCGGATTGTACTTGGTCCTAAAGATCCACTTCACCCCAATAGCATTCTTTCCCTTCGGTTTTGTTACCAAGCTCCAAGTGTCATTCTTGTTTATCACATCAATTTCATCTTGCATGGCTTGTCTCCATTCTTTTCTTGCCATAGCCTCATGGACATTGATTGGATCACTCAATGCCACATTACACCTTTCATAAATCTCATTAAGAGGTCTTGTGCCTCTCACACCATCACCAATCTCCAAATCAGCCCCTATGGAGATTTCTAGCTCATTCTCATCATATTCATCATCATGGGCAGCACCTTCATCATTTCCTTGTTCCTCATCATTATCATGAGCTTCAAGCCGATTGTCTTCATCCATACTAGCCAACTCCTCCTTACTACAAACCCATTTAGCTTCCTCATCAACTTTTACATCTCTACTTATCACAAGTTTCTTGGTTTCCAAGTTATACACTCTATATCCCTTGGTCACATCACTATAGCCAACCAAAACACCAACTTGTGACCTTTCATCAAGCTTTCCTCTCTTCTCTTGTGGTACTAGGATGTAACAAATGCTTCCAAATACCCTTAGATGACCAAGAGAAGGCTTATATCCAAACCAAAGCTCAAACGGGGTTTTACTCCTCAAAGACTTGGAGTAAAGCCTATTTTGGATGTAGATGGATGTATTAACTCCTTCGGCCCAAAACTTCTTTGGCAAGCCACTTTCAAACAACAAACATCTAGCCATCTCCATGATGGTACGGTTCTTCCTTTCACATACACCATTTTGTTGTGGTGTGTATGGTGTAGTGAATTGATGAACTATACCATGATCCTTACAAAGTTGTTTGAAAGCCTCACTTGTATATTCCCCACCATTGTCCGTCCTTAACACCTTTATAGTGCAACCGAATTGATTTTGCACTAACTTCATAAATTCTACAAATTTCTCCAAAGCTAGTGATTTTCTTTCAAAGAAATACACCCAACACATTCTTGAGTAATCATCAATGAAAGTTATGAAATACTTGCTGCCATTTAAGGATGGAACACTCATAGGACCACAAATATCCGAATGTATAAGTCCTAACTTCTCCTTTGATCTCCAAGAATAAGATTGAAATGCTAGCCTAGTATGCTTTCCTTTTTGACACACTTCACACACATGTTCTTGCTTCTCCACCAATGGCATGTCTCTAACAAGTTCATGTGTGCCTACCAATGACTTAAAGCTAGCATGGCCTAGTCTTTTATGCCAAAGTTGAGAGGTGTTCTCAACTTTGGTGTTCAATGCAACCGATGCACCATTTTCATCCATATTCAACCTAAAATTCTTGTTCTTCATTCCAACACACATTAATTCATTTCCATGTGGATCAACTATAGTGCATGTCATGTTTGAGAAGTGTAATGCATATTTGTTCTCAAGCATTTGACCTACACTAAGTAAGTTCTCACATAAAGAAGGTACATAGAGAACATCATGGCTAGTTTTGATACCTTTGGTGGTGTGTATCAACACATCTCCTTTGCCTTTCACTTCCATCAAGGCTCCATTTCCAATTTTGACTTTGTTGTGGCTGCTCCTATCCAAGTTTTTGAACCACTCATGCTTGTGAGACATATGGTGTGTTGCTCCACTATCAATGATCCATCCTTCATCATTCTTGATGCTACTAAAACAAGTAGCAACAAACAACTCTTCGGATTCACTATCACTTGCATTATCTTTAGCAACATTTGCTTGTTGCTTATCTTTCTTGGTTGCCTTGCATACTCTCTCCACATGACCCTTTTGTTGGCATTTATGGCAAAATGCATCTGGCCTCCACCAACACCTTCTTGGATGATGACCTTTCTTCTTGCAATGGTGACAAGGTTCATAGGACTTCCTCTCGGGTTTGCTAGTTTCACCTTTCTCCTTTGTGACCTTAAGCTTGTTCTTCTTTTGATTTTGTGTCTTTTGATGTTGTTTAGACACAAATGCAGCCTCCATTGATTCTTCATGTCTAATCCTCCTCCTTTGCTCCGTAGCTTGCAAGGCATTCACCAACTCGGTTAAGGAAATTTCATTTAGGTTCCTTGACTCCTCCAATGAAGATATCTTAGCTTCAAACCTCTCGGGCAAGGAGACCAACACCTTCTGATGTGATTCCGCCCGAGCCCGCTCCACCGATAACCCGCTGGGGAGCTGACTCGACACGGATGAAGACTAGGCCAATCACAAGAGCTCAAATTAAGAGATTTAAGGGCAACCTGGGAGTATTTATACAGAGGGTATTTAATCTCAACAGAGCTTGTCCATACTTAAAGATACAAAGCCTATTCGAAGCATCCAAGTGGTGGAAGCCGATACGGACCCAGGTGACGGTTTTGATACATTTTTGGAGTCCGGGAAGCATGAAATGGTTCCAATGCTTTATGGGTTCAATACATATGCCTAAGAGGTCATGGAATCAAGTTAAAGCAGCCTCAAATGCAATCAAAAAGGGCTTGTACGGACAGCCTTAACAATTTGGCCGAATTTGCTGTATTCTCCGCAGGTTTTACTGTATTTTACTGTATTGACCTTTTTTCATACTTCCAAGCAAGGGCAACGTGGGGAACTTCACAATAAGCTTATTTGGCATCCTACAAAGCATATTGAAGCTGATTTGGAGATCAATTTGGTCAAAGAATAGTCAAAGTCAAATTAGTCAAAAAAGCTAGTATTTTAGTTTCCTAATTTTATTCTACTTTTTGTTTTAGGAAACTACCTTTACTTTTTAAGTTTTATTTATTTATTTTCTGGATAAATAAGTTTAGGAAAGTTTTTATTTTATTATTTTCATTGTAAATTAATTAATTCCTAAATTCAAAATAAAGGAATTAATTAATCCAAATTACTTTAGGATTAGGAAAGTTTCGGCCAAGGTAGGATTCTCCATTGTGAGGCCGGTTTTTCCTAGGGTTTTTAGGATTTATGTTGTTTCTTTCAAAGCCTATTTAAAGGCTTATTTTTCATTAATAATATAACTTTAAACTTTGATTTGATTAAGAAAATACTTGTGAGATTAATTATCTCTTTGTTCTCTGAGAACACCTAAAACACCATTAGAGAATTGGTTGTTTTAGCTTGACTTATCAATAGGTTTTCCATCCCCTATTGTGGCGTCTTCATTATACCAAGGTTTCTAACCACAGGTTGGTTAGGGGTTGAGGTCCATTCCATTAGAACTTGAACTTAATTAAAGATCCGGGCTAATATAATACGGGTTTAGGAGCAGGTCGTCCTAGGTTCGTATCATTTGGTATCAGAGCCAAGTTTTGTTCAGGTTTGATCTATCTTTATTTGCTTTATTAGTTTTTGTGTTATTCTGCAATTTTAGCATTAGGTTAAGGTTGCATCCATCCTATACACGTTCAGCATTTTTTAAAAAAAAAAAAAAAAAAAAAATTCATTCCTAGTTGATTTAGGATTTCCTAGTTTTATCGTATTTTTGTTTCCTACTTTGTTGGTTGTCTTTTATCATTGTTCTTGTTAATTTGGTTTTTGTTGATTTTTTCTTTGCTGTTTTAGTCTTAAATATTTGCATTCATATATTCAAAAAAAAAAAAAAAGAAAACAATAAAAAAAAAGAAGAAGTTTGCGGCAACATTTAAAAAAAAAAAAAAAAAAAAAACTGCACATTTTGTTTATTTGGAGGTCACGGGTTTGGTGTTTATTTTGGAGTTGGAATTGCAATTTTGGTAATTATTCTTGCTACTGCAGTTGTTTGTGTTCTGTGAGTGAAAAAAAAAAAAAAGAAAAAAAAAAGAAAGAAGAGGTAAAGTCGAATAAAAAAAAAAAAAAAAAAAAAAAACAATTTTCAGTTTGTTGGAGTTTGATTTGTTGCTGGAAATTTGTTGGAGCTGCTGGTTTTTGATTATTTTTTCAATATTTGAGTTGCTGGGAAATTATTCTTGCTGTTGGATATTTGGATTTTGGGTGTTTAAATTTTTGGATTAAAATTAGTTAAAGGAATTGATACAAAAATTCGAATTACAAAGAACAACAACCAACAACTTTTCTATATTTTTGTTCTCTTTGATTCTTGATCGTATTTGAATTTCTTTTTCTGGAATTTTATTCTTGAACTCATAATCTACTACCATCTGGTGCAGTTTTCAAAAATTCCAACGTTTTCCCATTATTTTGTGTTTTCTTGTCTAGAAAGCCGAAAAATTAGGATTTGTTGGATTCTTTCGGTATTGCCTACTTTTTGCTACTGCTTTGTTGATAAGTTTAATTAAAACATACTAGTGATCTAATTGCTGTTTTGTGGGTGTTTTAATTAGAACTTTGAGATAATTCATTGAGTGGAAAAAGGCAAGAGTGTGTGAGCTTAAAAGAGGGTAAAAGCCGAAACTAGTGTGCAAACACGAGTGTCGAGACCTTGCTTGAGTGAAACACGTGAGGGAGTGAATATTGTGAGGATTTATTTTATTTTTTTGCAGTATTTTACTAACATGGCAGATTCTAGAATAAGAAGAGGAGATCCACCCTTGAGGATCAATGAGGAAGAGTCCGTAGCATTTCATGGCGATGACCGAGCTACCGGAAGTGGAGACCAAGTGGACTTGAGAACTATTTTGGAATCAATACAGCGGATGAGTGCTCAATTTGAGCATGTAAACCAAAGAGTGGGAAGATTAGAAGCCTCGCAAGGAAGGCCGAATACAAGAAATAGGCAAGAATTCCATGGAGGACGAGGCCGAGGACGAGGAGGTCGCGAGAGACCGAGAGAGGAATTTGATGAGGAGCCATTGGACGGTGACTTTGAGGAAGGTATGGACGAAACCTTTGCTGTCCAAGATAGAGCTGGCCGTGGGAGATATAGGAGGGAGGATACAGATGAAGATTTGGGAAATATCAAGGTTAATATCCCACCTTTTATGGGTAAAAGTGATCCTGAAGCTTATTTGGAGTGGGAAGAGAAAATGGAGATGATTTTTGACTGCCACAACTATTCGGAAGGTAAGAAGGTGAAGATGGCAGCAATGGAGTTTGGCCATTATGCACTCCAATGGTGGATAAATGAGCAAAGCACCCGAAGGAGGGTTGGTGAAGACTTAATTACAACATGGCGACAAATGAAAGGAGTCATGAGGAAGCGGTTTGTGCCATCCCATTACCAAAGGTTGCTGCATCAAAGGCTTCAATCTTTGTCTCAAGGAAGTAGGTCCGTGGAGGATTATTACAAAGAGATGGAGATGTTAATGATGAGGTTAAACATGAGGGAGGATAGAGAGGCAACAATGGCAAGATTTCTTGGAGGGTTAAACCGTGACATTGCCAACCAACTTGAATTACAACAATACTTGGAATTGGAGGAGATGTTGCATGTAGCCATTAAACTTGAGAACCAATTCAAGAGGAGGGGTGTTAGTACACGGTTTGGAGGAGTTTCTAGCAGTGGAAGGACAAGTTCAAGTGGCTGGAAAAACAATTCCACTTATGAAAACAAGTTGAGGCCGAAATTAGGAGAAGAATCTACCAACCGGCCAAGAAGGGAGGTCAAGACCGAATCTGTCCAAGCACTTAGAGGTGAGGTAAAATCTGATCCTAAACCTCAAAAATCCAGAGAAATAATTTGTTTTAAGTGCCAAGGAAGAGGACACATAGCCAGCCAATGCCCAAATAGAAGAATCATGGTATTAAAGGGTGATGGTGAGCTGGAATCCGCAAGTGAAGAAAGTGGGGCTGAAACCGAGCAAGAGGAGGATCGCAATGAAGATGAATCCGAACCTGTGGATACATCTAATGTCGAGTTGAGCTTGGTTTCAAGGAGAGTACTTGCTGTCTACAAGGATGAAGAGCAGATACAAAGGGAAAACATCTTCCACACTCGCTGCGAAATACAAGGTAAAATTTGTAGCATGATTATAGATAGTGGGAGTTGTACTAATGTGATAAGTAATCTTGTAGTTGATAAATTAGGCTTGAAAACAATTAAACATCCAGAACCTTATATATTACAATGGCTTAATGATAGTGGTGAGATGAAAGTAAACAAACAAGCCAAAGTAAAATTTAATATAGGTAGATATGAGGATGTAGTTTTATGTGATATTGTGCCTATGATTGCCGGACATATACTATTAGGTAGACCGTGGCAATTTGATAAAGATGCTACTCATTTTGGTCGAGAAAATGGTATTGTTTTCAGGTTTAAAGGGAAGAAGATCAAGCTGGAACCATTATCTCCTAAAGAGGTTTACAAAGACCAATTACAAATGCAACAAAGGAGAGAAGCCGAGAAGCTCAAGGAAAAAGCAAGTATGGCACCAATGGCCTCACCATCCTTTCAAGAAGGTAAGATTGAGGTTGCTGAACAAGGTAAGGGTTCTAAGGTTCATGTTGAGTGGAAAGACCAAGAAAAAGCTGAGAGAGAGGTGAGAAAAGAGAGCAAACCCGAAAGCATAAAAAAACTGGAAATTTCCGCCAATGAGAGCCAAACCGAGGAAAGAAAAAGAAAAGAAAGAAAGGAGAGGAAAAACCAGAATTTTTATTTGAGTTTAGGGGATATTAATAAGGTTATTAAGTGTAAGAAACCTTTACTGGTCATGATTTATAAAGAAAATTATTTTAATGATCAAACTAACATTGAAGAACTTGAATTGCCAAGTTCAATGATTTCTCTTTTGAAGGAATTTGGAGATGTCTTATCAAATGAAATTCCAAGTGGACTACCATCCATTCAAGAGGAAAAATGTGAGCTTGCTGTCCAAGGTAAGTCTTCTAAAACCCAGCTTGAGTGGACAAATTATATTAAACCCAAAAGTGAGAAATTTGGTGCAAAAGCCGAGAGTGATGTAAAACCCATTGAATCCGTGAGTGTGAAAGAAAAAGAAAGGAAAAATATAAATTTTTATCTTAGCTTTGGTGATGTTAATAAAGTAATTATGAATAAGAAATCATTGCTGACCATGAATTTTAAAGATAATTATTTAAAGATGTCTTTATTGCATAGAACTTTATCTGCATTGTTGAGAGCTTTACTTAGTGGCAATTTGAAAATTTGGGAAATATTGTTTGCTAACTTTAAAAAGTGTAATTTTTACCATAATGAGCATGTATTTCTAGATTTTGTTGTAATAGTGTTTGACCCAGGAGAATTGGTTTGGTTGCACTTACGAAAGGAAAGGTTTCCTAATCAAAGAAAGTTAAAGCTCATGCCGCCTATGGATGGACCTTTTCAAGTTTTGGAGCCCAATAACAAGAATGCCTACAAGCTTGATTTACTAGGTGAGTATAACATGAGTGCTGCATTTAATGTTGCTGATTTAACTCCTTTTGCTGTAGGTGATGATCTTGATTTGAGGACAAATCCTTTTCAAGAGGAGGGGAATGATGTGATTCCGCCCGAGCCCGCTCCACCGATAACCCGCTGGGGTGCTGACTCGACACGGATGAAGACTAGGCCAATCACAAGAGCTCAAATTAAGAGATTTAAGGGCAACCTGGGAGTATTTATACAGAGGGTATTTAATCTCAACAGAGCTTGTCCATACTTAAAGATACAAAGCCTATTCGAAGCATCCAAGTGGTGGAAGCCGATACGGACCCAGGTGACGGTTTTGATACATTTTTGGAGTCCGGGAAGCATGAAATGGTTCCAATGCTTTATGGGTTCAATACATATGCCTAAGAGGTCATGGAATCAAGTTAAATCAGCCTTAAATGCAATCAAAAAGGGCTTGTACGGACAGCCTTAACAATTTGGCCGAATTTGCTGTATTCTCCGCGGGTTTTACTGTATTTTACTGTATTGACCTTTTTTCATACTTCCAAGCAAGGGCAACGTGGGGAACTTCACAATAAGCTTATTTGGCATCCTACAAAGCATATTGAAGCTGATTTGGAGATCAATTTGGTCAAAGAATAGTCAAAGTCAAATTAGTCAAAAAAGCTAGTATTTTAGTTTCCTAATTTTATTCTACTTTTTGTTTTAGGAAACTACCTTTACTTTTTAAGTTTTATTTATTTATTTTCTGGATAAATAAGTTTAGGAAAGTTTTTATTTTATTATTTTCATTGTAAATTAATTAATTCCTAAATTCAAAATAAAGGAATTAATTAATCCAAATTACTTTAGGATTAGGAAAGTTTCGGCCAAGGTAGGATTCTCCATTGTGAGGCCGATTTTTCCTAGGGTTTTTAGGGTTTATGTTGTTTCTTTCAAAGCCTATTTAAAGGCTTATTTTTCATTAATAATATAACTTTAAACTTTGATTTGATTAAGAAAATACTTGTGAGATTAATTATCTCTTTGTTCTCTGAGAACACCTAAAACACCATTAGAGAATTGGTTGTTTTAGCTTGACTTATCAATAGGTTTTCCATCCCCTATTGTGGCGTCTTCATTATACCAAGGTTTCTAACCACAGGTTGGTTAGGGGTTGAGGTCCATTCCATTAGAACTTGAACTTAATTAAAGATCCGGGCTAATATAATACGGGTTTAGGAGCAGGTCGTCCTAGGTTCGTATCACCTTCTCCACAATCCTTTGGTCACCTAGCACCCTAATTTGATTCACCACATTAAGAAGCCTTGTGGTGAACTCCTTAACCGTTTATTTGTCTTTCATCTTGATAGTCTCAAACTCCCTCCTTAGGTTAAGGATTTGCATTTGCCTTGTCCTTGCACTCCCTTGGAACTCATCTTGAAGTTTGTCCCAAGCTTCTTTGGCACTCTCACATGCCATTATCCTTGTGAAAATGGTATCACTAATACAAGAATGAATGGCGGTGAGAGCCTTGAAATCTTTAGCCAATTCCTCCTCATGGTGCTTGATTTGGTTGACCGTTGCCCCTTGTCTCAAAGGCTCGGGTTCTTGGGGATTTATGGTGACCTCCCAAAGACCATAAGCCTTCAAGTAGGCTTGCATCTTGATACTCCAAATGTTGTAGTTCTCCCCATTGAAGATAGGAGGAGAAGGAGTTGAAAAACTTGAAGAAGCCATGTGAATGTTGCTTTCTAGTATGAAGGAATATGAAAATATATTTGTGCTTTCTAGCAAGCTTTTGGTGATACTCTTGGGAATGGTTGTGTGTGAGTTGTGTTTTTAGGTTTTGGTTATGGTGTTTTCTGGCTTTTAGGGTTCCTAGAGTGTTCTAAGGTTGTTGAAGAAGAGATAAGAAGAAGGGGACCACGTTGCTTTTGAAAAATGAGGCTTGGATCTATAGCCATTTCATTCATTTTGCAATATAAGCTTGAAATTACAACTAGTTCACACATGCCAAGCATGTGAGCTTACAAAATGAGTAAAGTATTTGAAATTTAAAAAGTAAAATGGTCAACACCTAACTTTTCATACACAAAAGAGGTCAAAACAGCTGCAACATGTCTATTCCAAATATAGTAAAAAGTGGCACATGGTTTGAACTAAGTTCCTATTGTTTAACTAGTTTGGGTAAACAACCAAACTAGCTTCACCTACTTAGTTTCCCTTTGTATCTGCCTATGAAACTTGGTTTGAAGCATCCTTGGTCATCAATAAATATTGTTCCAAGAGCTAGGAATATACCTGGCAATTCGGGTTGGTGGGTCGTGTTCATGTCAACCCGTTTAATAATCGTGTCAAAAATGCCTAACCCGAACACGACCCATTTATTAATCGTGTCAGGTACCTAAAACACTAACCCGACCTGTTTATAAATAGGTCAACACGACACGACCCGTTTAACACGATTATTTTAACGGGTCGTGTTGACCTATTAACCCGTTAACCTGAAATTGACCTATTAACCCGAAAACTAACCTATTAACCCGTTAACCCGAAAATTAACCTATTAACCCGAAAATGTTTTTATTTTTTTTTTATTTTTATGTTTTTGTTTTATTAAAGATGTATTTTTTGTTTTTAAAAAATTAGTAATAGAAAATTATTTTTATAAAATTTTTAATTTATAATATTTTTTAGTTATTAAATATTATATTAGTGATAAAATATTAATTTAAAATTAAATTTAAATGGGTTGTAATAGGTATATAATCATGTCGGGTTGAAACTGACACGTTTAATAAATGGGTCGTAACGGGCCAATTTCGAGTTAAACAGGTCAACCCGAAAATGACACGATTAATAATCGTGTTAAACGGGTTGACCCGATTATGACCCGAACCCATTTATAATAAACCCAAACCCATTTATTCCGTGTCGTTTTTGAGTCGTGTCGCCGTGTCATGATCCAAATTGCCAGGTCTAGCTAGGAAAGTTCTGGAACCGGATCATGGGCCAAACAGCTCCAAAACTGGCCCATACTCTGCATACTGGGCCCATCAGATACAGCAATCTGTTTGGAATAGAAAATGGACTTTCCCATGTCATTTGGACCTGAAATTTGAACCATAGTCTTCTATATATGTCTATAGACATCCCTCAAAATTTCAGCCCAAAACTCCATTTGCAACCTGAGATATAAGATAAATAGTAGAACTATGTTGCTGGAAATTATGAATCCAGCACCATAGGCATTTCAAGCATAACATTCCTACTCTTTTGTGCATAATTTTGCCTATACTTTTGCATACATAACTTAGTCACAAAACATTATTAAAATATACCTTGCATAAATTAAAACATACAAAAAAAAAAATATAAACTCATAAAAGGAAAGGATTTGATACCAAGGTGTGCAAGCTAGCCGGTGACATGCACCATCAAGTGGCAAAATTGCCACACTTCAACATTCTATAGTAAGTGAGTTTGGATTTTATATGATGATGATTATGCAGTCCAAGTGGGAGAATGTTGAATTAAATTAATATTTGTGGACTTGGCATAATTAATTACTCACTTACAGGGCCTATTTATGCCATTAATGGGACTGGCTTATTTTATTATTTTGTAGTAGGGCCCTTGGTCACACACTCTCTATAAGACTCCAGTTGTCCCATTGGACTGGAGGACCAACTCTCTTTATAAGCCCATTGACTTATCCATATTTTTCCTAGTATAATTATATTATCAAATTATTATTATTTTATGTGTGTCAAAATTAATGGAAAAGTCTGACTTGCAGAGACTATAAAAAGGGTCTAGGGCAAGCAGATAATAATATACCATACAATATTTGGAGATTAGGGTTTTCAGAAATCTGAGAGTGGTTTGAGAGTAGTGTGTCCATAGGCACTACTTTACATTGTTTCTATTTTGCAGGATTAAAGATCTAATTTATCAATGGCTGCGTTTGGAGGTTAGTAATTTATGATCTATGGAATTTATTATGTATATTTAAATCCATAAAATTTCTAACACAAACCACTTATAAATGGATATTCAATAAATATTGTGTAGGGCCAACATGCTATTTTTTTTTTTTTTGGTCTGATATTGTGCATGATTTTAGATGATTAAGTATGATTGATGAAGATGATAAGGGATATCATGGCAATTTTTTCTTCAAGTCATTAATGAGAACAGAAATACAAAAGGCTTTAACAGCAGTCAAGATTAACCTAGGCTGAAATATTAGAAAGACACAATCTCTTAAAGGGATCAACTTTTCTCATAATAAATTAACTGATCCTATCCCATCAACATTGGAAGATTTGATTGGAGAGATTCCTCAACAATTGACAAACATGATTTCTCTTGAAGTGTTAAACCTCTCAAACAATAGAATGTTTGGAACAATACCTCGTGGCAAGCAATTCAACAATCTTCGACAACAAACCTCCAACAAGAAGATGATTCTGAGCAAATATGGCTTTGGGTGGAAGATTGTTTTTACGGGTTTTGGATGTGGAATAGTAATTGGAATATCACGGGGATATATTGTGCTTTCAAATGAGAAAGTTGCTCTGTTCCTAACAAGGATTGGAGAAGAACGATTGAGCAAAATGCTATAAGATTGAGGACAATGCTTGCTTGAGCATTGAAAGAAGATTAGAAATTTGTTTTTGCAAGGTTTCAATAAGTGCTTATTTCTCCCATTTGTTATTAAAATTTAGCCTCATGTACTCCTAGGCAATATATTTTAGCTCTGACGCTTTATATTTTGTTTTCTGTCTTCCGTTATCTGTTTCCTTTTTTTTTTTTTTGGGTCAATACCCTAAATCGGATTGGATGCATGTATAATATGCTTTTTGTAAGAAATGGACTCAGTTTCATGGTACTAGTAAATGAATATGTGCACATAAAGTGTACAATAATTTTTTCTTACTCTGGAATGTGTTAGAATATTTAATATTCTTTTCCATTTCATATATCCTATGAGACACTGTTTTTCTAAAATGAAGGAAGAAAAATTATAAATATCCAATATTGTGAAAAATGTGTAAACAATTTTATTTGGCTCAAGAATTTTTTATTTCTCAAACAATGTTTAGAGCAGTTCCTGGTCGTAACTAACACAAGTTTTTGCCTGAAGTAATTTCTCGGATACATCAAGGTAATGATTAGTTTTAAATCCTTTTTGTTAGAGGTTGTACCACCCGTTTTCCTAGACTTGAAAATTGGTAGAGGTTTCACATTATTGCTACGAAAACATTTCTTTCACAACGGCTATATATATTATTATCAATGCCCATTTTTTATTTACCAAATTTTCATGTTGTTCAATTCCTGTTGTATATGTATTTCGTAATTAATTTGATAAAATATGCGTGAAAAACAATCCATGAAGTGAAGTAAAAGAAACTCTAAAGTGATTATAAATTCTGAAGTAAAAATTTAATATTTACTTGGAAGAAAAAATTTCTTTTAACCAACAACATAATATGTATTTGCATTACATTTTCATTTTTAATCTATGCATAATATATACTGTATCTATTTTTTTTATATTTATACTCTATCTAATTAAAAAAATCAAAATTATAATTATTATTTTTTAGATTAGAACACATTGCTATTTCTATTTATTTCTTAGTTTATGTGATAATTCTCATAAATATAGTATGGTATATGGTTTATCATATTTCTCAATTTATTTTTAATGATGATTACCATAAATAACTAATAAAAATGTAATTACCTGATACATTTGTGGCTGTAATTTTTTCTCAATTATTTTCGTATGTTTTGGTTTAGTTTTTATATTTCTTGTTATTTTATGGAACATTTGTTCATTAAATATATTATGCTTTAAGGGGGAAAAAAAAAGGTGATTATGCATAAAATAAAAAGTAAGTAGATATTAAAAATTTTGACTAGAAATCCTATAAGGGAAAAATAAATATGATAGAGAAACAAAAAATTGTATAAAATACATTAAAATCTAACCTTTTAATCATAAGGATAAATTGGAATTGTAATCAAATTGACGTTAATGTCCATGGCAGGAATTGTTTTTGCCCCTGACGATAATTTGCCCAAACTGAAAACCAACCATGTAACGGTCCAGTCCACCCGCATCAAGATAATGTCTGCTTTGGGCCCAGTCCGCACGGTTTTAAAAGACCTCTTGAAGGGAAAGGTATCCACACGCTTATAAGCCATGCTTCGTTCCCCTTTCCAACTGATGTGGGATGTTACAATCCTCCCCCCTTATAAGAATTTCGTCCTCGAAATTTCGCACGTCACCGAAATGCGGGTGGACTGGGCCGTTACAAACCATATTACCAAATAATATCCAATTAAGTAATTGGCTTTGCATATCATTAATGACATCATCCTATGCATTTCTATGTGATGGACAAACCATACAGACCGATTTCAAATCCTTATAAAATATTGCAATAACTAGCTAGTGCGTTACGTAAAAGCCAGTACTAAGAGCAAACTTTAGGATACGATTATTTTTCTCAACATGGGTTGGATTTCATGGTTGTTGCTCCTCTTTCTTTATCTTCTATCTCCATTTCTCATTTCATCAACTTTTTCGATTTCCTTGTTTCATATTTATCCTCCTCCTCCTCCTTCTCTTCCACCATTGTGCCATCCCAATGAAGAATTCATTTTCCATCAAAGTTACCTGTATATGCGATACTAGTATAACTCCTCAAACAGTCACTCGGCCGAATGGCACAGCAGATTGTTGTGCATGGAGCGGAGTCACATATGATGAGATGACAGGTCATGTGATCGGTCTCAATCTTTCCTGTGGCAGGCTTCAGGGAAATTTTCATTCAAACAGCAGTCTTTTCTTCCGTCATCATCTACAAAAATTAGACCTCTCATTCAATGATTTTAGAGGCTCAACAATTCCAACGGAATTCGGTAAGTTTACCTATTTGCTGCTCCTTAATTTTCAGTATTCTAATTTTTCAGGGCATGTACCATTAGAAATCTCAAATCTATCCAAATTGGTCGCCCTTGATCTTTCATATAATTATCATGAGTTGAGAGTAGACACTTTTACCTTCAAAAGAATTGTTGCAAACCTTACCAATCTCGAAGAATTTTATATGGATGAAGTTGACATGTCTGCTGTGGAACCTATTTCTTGGATGAATTTGTCTTCTTCTTTGGGATATCTTACTCTCAAAGATTGCAGGCTTCAGGGGAACTTACAAGATTATATCTCTCACTTGCATTTAGATTCCAGCCAGAATCTTACTGGTTTCTTGCCTATGTCTAATGTCTAATTGGAGTAGTCCACTCAAGTTCTTGAGTCTTTCTAGTACTGAACTCCCAATAGATTTACCTTCTCTAATTCAAAATTTCATGTCTTTGGAATATTTGAATCTCAGTAGGAGTAAAATCCAAGGATGGAATCCCAATTTGTTTCCTAACCTCACAAAAATCACATGGTTAGATCTCTCATCTAACAATTTAGGTGGTCAAATTCCATGGGCATCTCTGTTTCATATAAAGGGACTAGATTATTTAGATTTGTCCGGCAACAATTTTATTGGCCAGCTTCCTGAAATTTATAGTTACAACTCAACCCATGTGTCTTTCTCTTCTAATTACTCGTCATATAGTTTAACAGCCAACTCTCTTCCATTGCAATAGGAATTTCTGTACTTAAATGATAACTTTCTCAATGGGACAATACCTGGTTGGCTGTTTTCCTTACCATTTTTGAAATATTTATTCCTTCAAAAGAATCAATTCACTGGTTACATTCATGAATTTGAGTCCCTTTCCTTGGAGCAACTTATTTTGAGTAAAAACAAATTCAGTGGATCCGTTCCAAGATCTGTTTTTTAGCAGGTGAACCTTAATTTCCTTGATCTTTCCTCAAATGAATTCTGCGGCGATGCAGGGTTGTATGAGTTTTCGAACTTGAACAAATCTGGCATTCTTTTCAATCTCAAACAATCAATTGAACGGAGAGATACCATCTTCAATTTGTAAACTCGGTTCCCTAGAAGTCCTTGATTTATTTAGTAATTCTCTCAACGGGAAGATTCATCCATGTGTTGGAAATTTTAGCTCCAGTTTATCAGTTTTGAATCTGGGTATGAATAATTTGCATGGCACAATTCCTCTTACATTCACCAAGGGAAATTCCTTGAGGGATCTGAACCTTAATGGAAATCAACTTGAAGGATTATTGCCGGCATCTTTGCTCAATTGTAAGAAGTTGGAAGTCTTGGATGTTGGAAATAATAAGATAATTGACAGATTTCCACACTGGTTGAAATCTCTTCCAATGCTACAAGTTTTTATGTTGAAATCTAATAGATTTTCCATTGACAGTCCTAAAAGTCCAATTCATTTCCAAAAGTTGCGAATCATGGACCTTTCCGATAATGAGATCAGTGGAAATTTGCCAACGAAATATTTCAAGCATTTAATAGCCATGATTGATGCAGATGCAGACCAATTGAAATACATGGGAAGAAATTATTATAAAGACTCTGTAATCGTGGCAACGAAAGGCATCACTATTGAAATGGAAAAGATACTAACCATTTTCACAGGCATTGATTTGTCAAACAACAAATTTGAGGGAAAGATTCCAGAGTTGATTGGGAAGCTAAAGGCACTTAAAGGGCTCAACTTTTTCATAATAAGTTGACTGGTCCTATTCCCACCATTATTGGGAAATTTGAGCAACCTTGAATGGTTAGACCTTTCTTTGAATGAGCTTGTCGATGATATTCCTCAACAGTTGACAAATATGATATCTCTTTAGGTGTTAAACCTCTAGAAAACTAGATTGGTTGGACCTATACCTCGCGGCAAAAAATTCGACACATTTGGGAACAATTCATATGGTGAATACTTGGGGTTATGTGGATTTCCATTGTCTGAAATGTGTAGCAATAATGAGACAAAGCAATCATCGCCCACAAACTTCCAACACCAAGGTGATTTTAAGCAAATACACATTGACTGGAAGATTGTCTGGATTGGTTATGGATGTAGAATGGTATTTGGCATATGGTTGGTACATATTATGCTTTCAAGTAGAAAAGTTACTCTGTTTATTACAAGGATTGGAGAAGAAAAATGGAGTAAAATACTGACAGGTTGAAGAACGATGCTTGCTTAATTGGTGGGAGTTACAGTAATACACAACCATGCCACAGGTAAGAAACTCTGTTTCTCCATATAATATTTCAAGTGCCCCTCTGTTTTTCCTCTGTTTTAGCTTTTGGCCTTTTGTACTTTTTGGCAATAAATTAATTTCAAATATATGTTCGATTTTTTCTTTCCTTGGTTTTTGAGTTTTATTTATTTGTCGTTTAATGTCATTCCATTATATTTGTTTCTTGCAACTTGCGTATATATGCAGGAGATTTAGATTTATTATTGTTATTATTATTATTTTTTTTTTACATTTCTTGTAGAATACTTAATGTATTGTAATTTGAACAACTAAAAAAGGGGGAAAACTTTTATATGTGGTAGTAAGACAAAAATTGTAGAACCTAGAAAGCAAACAATATCTCCTGCTTGTTCAATTATTATTATGAAAATTGGATTCCGAGTTAATTGGAGAGTCAAAAATACTCTTTATTATTTAATGGTGATCAAATTCTAAAACTATTATAATATATTTTACTTGCTATTTATTTTTTCTTCCCGTTGCCTTAACTACTCAGTTGAACATATTTGAAAATTCTTCTCATCCCAATGGTTATAAATTTATCCACTGCACATGGGTTCTAATATTTTTTTTTCTTCTAAAACACATGGATTTTAGAAAAAGATATAAAAGCAAATGAACATGACCTTTAATAAAAGCATCGATTTGAGTAGTTTAATAAAAGCCAAGTTTGAGAAAGATATAAAATAATAAAGCAAATGAACTTGATCTTTACCCCATATAAAAAAAAAAAAAAAAAAGAAGCAAATGACTTGACCTTTGCCATAAAAACAAGCAAATGGATCTGATGTTAAATTGAAAGAAGAAATGGCATCGATTTGAGTAGTTTAATAAAAGCCAAGTTTGAGAAAGATATAAAATAACAAAGCAAATGAACTTGACCTTTATCCCCCAAAAAAAAAAAAAAAAAAAAAAAAAAGGAAGCAAACGGGCCTGGGAAAATTGGAAAAAGACTTAGTTGGTTCTATGAAGAAAAATTGAGGGAAATAACAAAATAACCAAGGAAGAATTCTGGTAAAAAATTTAAAAAAAAGTAAAAAAAACATAACAATAAATGTTTATTGAAAAAATAAAAATAAAGAATAAAAGTAAAGA
The DNA here is from genome assembly GCF_031755915.1 of Ziziphus jujuba. Classification (NCBI taxonomy): domain Eukaryota; kingdom Viridiplantae; phylum Streptophyta; class Magnoliopsida; order Rosales; family Rhamnaceae; genus Ziziphus; species Ziziphus jujuba. The sequence continues at coordinate 29,162,680 of NC_083381.1, read as the reverse complement.
GTGTTGTTGGAGGATATTTTAAATCTTAACTTTTTAAACATAAAAAATGCTTTCTATTTGACAAAAAATACTCTTTATTTTTAGAGAATCTCTTGAGGATGCAAGTCTTTATTTTTAGAAAATCCCTTCGGGATGCTCTTACATAATAACAGGTAATTTAATGGGCTACCATTCAGGATTCATTTTTGCATATTAGTTTTCTAGTTTTAAAAATTAAACAAATAAATATATTAAATATAACCAATTAATTAAACAAATAAATATATTAAATATAACCAAATAATATTTATCAAATTAACATGAATCTTATTGGTGAAGATTTGTTAAGTTGCCATCTATCCCAAAGGGACATACCCAGGTTTTAATATCATGTTAAGTTGTAATTTATTCCAAAAGTTTAAACCGATAAAAAATAAACCCAAAAATGTATATCAAATGTATATTTTTATAATGATCGCTACTGATGACAAATACAGTAAAACCTTTTTAAATGAATATCAATAGAACTATGAAAAATTGCTAATTTAAAAGGGTTATTTGTTTATTAATAAATAAATATTTATTAGTTCAAAATGAATTAATTTTAATAATGATATACGTATTTTTCATTTTAGCAAAATATATTCATAACTTATAAATAATAATAAAAAAATTAGTCAAAAATCAACAGATGCATAAAAAATCTTAAAAGCTAACAAGCACATAGATAAAGGTTAATATTAATGTACATTCACAAAGGCCAAAAAAAAAAAAAAAAAGGAAAAAATGAATGTTGGCACATATATACTTTAAACAATTATTTGCAACAAAATGAAAAGAATGTGCTTAATGTGATTTATTACAAAAAAAAAAAAATAAATAAATAATTAAATGTGAGACTGAATTCATATTAAGTACAAAGAAGAAACAGAAAGTTTTAGATGCATATTTTTTGGTGTTGAGAGAGAGAGAGAGAGAGAGAGAGAGAGAGAGAGAGAGAGAGAGAGAGGAGGGGGGGGACTAAATTCAAATGATAAAAGTTGTTTAGTAAAGCTGCCCTAATATATATTTTAAATGTTTATATATGTTATTGTTATTTTTTTACAAATTTAATCAATTATTAATTTATATGTTTGATCTGTCCTTAAGGATTAAAAATATATATAAATATATATATATATAGAACAAAATACATTTTGATACTCTCTATTTTCATTTAGGTGCTGCAAATTTTTTTTTGATATTTGATACCTTTTATTTACAAATTTAATACTTTAATCCAATGCTGTTAGTTTTTAAATAATGGATCCATAAAAGAGGGTCACGTGAGTTGTACATGACCCCTAAAAATTGATTTCTTTATTTTTCTTTCCAATTTTTTAGAATTAATTTGAAAGAAAATAAATGACTTGTCTTTGTCTTCCTCCTCCATCCGGGTCGAGATCAACCTGATTTTCAGCTTCATGGGTTGCAGACCCGGTTGCTAAGCTGGCGGTTTCTCGTTTTTCTGATGGCCATTTTCGACGAGTCCAACGTTGTTTTCTTCATCTCATCGACGACAACAAAACCCCATCATCCGTTTGTGTTATCCCGTTAGAGAAGTAATATCCAAATACAGAAAGCATTGACCATTGGGTTTTCAAGGTTTCAGACGAAATTTCATGGTCTCAAACCAAATTGAATGCTCAAAATCATTCCACTCCACCCGAAAAACATTCTAAAGCAATGCTCATGTATCAATTTCATCCAAAACTAAGTTTCTAAAATTTTTTTACAGATCAGCTCCTTCTATTCCTTCTACAATTTTGTATAGCTGAAGGAGGCAACGGTAGGCAGAGGAAGTAGCAGATTTCTGATGATGATGATGATGATCACTATCTCCACTACTTTGTTGTTGTTGCTGATGATTTGATTGGTGCACATATTGAAGAAAAATGAAAAAACAGAAAAATCAAATATGATTAAAAGGGGTAGAAATATTCAACCTTTAATTTTTCAGCTTTTATGGAGAAGAAGCTAAGGGGGCTAAACAAGAAAAATTAGCTAAGGGGGCTAAACAAGAAAAATTAACTACAAGGAAAAAAAGAAAAGAAGAAGAAGAAGGAATATAGAAAGAAAAACACGGTGAGAATACCATGGGTTTTAGAGAGAGATTTTTTTTTCTCTTTCGTAAATGTTGATGGGGTGCTTTTTTAGAGGGTGAGGGGATCTAGTGAAAAATCATATCAACAAAGAGAGAGTTGCAAAGAGCAATAGAGAGAGAGAGAGAGAGAGATTAATTCGGCAGGTTTAGTGATGTGTGTTAAGCGAAATTTCTCTCCCAAATTTTCAAAAATTATTAAAAAAATTCATATAATTGATCATGTGAGTTACACGTAATACTTTACTAACAGTTTCCATATAGTTTTAACGGAATTAATAATAAAGGATATTAACTTTTAAAATTTTTTTTACGGCCCCTAAGTAAAAATATAAGAAACAAAATGCATTTTGGCCAAAAAATTATTATCTTATATATTTAACAAGGTTATTCATTTAATACTCTACTCGTAGTTGGGATCAAAAATTTCATTTACTCGTTGGAATCTCTTCCCATGCTTCAAGTTCTTATCTTGAGATCTAATAATTTCCACGGTTACATAGGTAGTTCCAAAACTTCACTTCCTTTCCAAAAGTTGAGAATTATGGACCTTTTCGATAACAAGTTCAATGGTAATTTGCCAACAGAATATTTTAAGAATTTAGTGGCAATAAAGGATCCAAATACAGACCAATTGGAGTACATAGGAGAATGCTATTATCAAGATTCAATGATTTTGGTCGTGAAAGGCTTCTTGACTGAATTTGTGAAAATTCAAATGATTTTCACGATCGATTTCTCGAAGAACAAATTTCAGGGAGAGATTCCAAGATTGATTGGGAAGCTAAAATCACTTAAAGGTCTCAATTTTTCTCATAATAACTTGATTGGTTCTATTCCGTCAATCTTTGGAAATTGAGTAACCTTGAATGGTTAGACATCTCTTCAAATGAGCTTGTTGGTGAGATTCCTTAGCAATTGACAAATATGGTATCTCTTTCAGCTCTAAACCTATTGAGAAACAGATTGGTAGGTCGTATTCCTCATGGCAAACAATTTGACACATTTGATAACAATTCATACAGTGAAAACTTGGGATTATGTGGATTTCCACTATCTAAAATGTGTGGGAATAACAATGAGCCACAACAATCACTGTCCCTGAATATACAAGAAGAAGGTGGTTGGAAGGAAATACATGGGTTCGAGTGGAAGATCATCTTGATGGGTTATGGATGTGGAGTGGTGATTGGAATATCAATGGGATAGATAGTGCTTTCTAATCAAAAAGTTACTTTGGTTTTGATAAGAATTGTTGTGATCCTTTGATCACGAAAACACAAAAAACTAATATAGAAAAATAAAGAAGGACAAAAGCATGAAAATTGAGAAGAAAAATATGTATTATAACTATGGAATTTATACACAAAAAAACTTATTTCAAACTCTCTCATGGAATCTCAAAACTTATATTGTCTATACTGTGTGTTGTGTGATACAAGACTGAAAATGTTTAGCATCTATTTATAATGCTCTAGTGTTGAACCCGTAATGGGCCGGGCTTTTGGGAGAAGGCTGGACCCCATAAGGATTGGATTCAGTAAATTATTGTAAGCTTGAAAAACAATGTTTGCTTATGTGTTCGGAGGTGTGAGAAGAATTTTATATAGTGAGCCACGTAATTAACTATACCCTTTTGTTTGTTTCTTATTTTATTTCTTTTCTATAATGTCATTAAATTTTAGACTTGTGCACTAGGTTGGAAATAAATTTCACTAGCTCTGCTTGTTCCTGTTCTTCTAGCAGATGGAGATTACATCAATAGTGGAGTATGCAGATGAAACGGGTTTTATGGATTTTACTAGGAAATTTATCCATTTCGTTAATTTAAAATTTAAAATATATATATATATATATATTAATGCAATTTATTTGTTTTGCAGAGAAAATAAAAAGGTGAGAGAGAGAGGCAAGGGAAAAGATGAGTTTTACACAATATAAATATATACAAAATTCTAATAAAATAAGACTTACTTTTTCAGAGATATTTTGATGAAAAAATCTACGAAATATTTCATGTGAATGTTGCATTGTCATTAGAATCCTCTCTCTTAAGTGTCTTTTTTCTTTTTCGCTTTTTCAGTGTGTCCTTAGCTTCCTTCTGTATACTGATGATACCATTTTGTTTGTCTTTCATATATGCTTATGAAATTTTCTCTTTTATGCCTTCGCACTGAAAAATGATAATAAAAAATAAATAAATAAATAAATAAAACAGTCAAACCCACCAGGGTCTCCAACTATACATAAAAATGATGAAACTTCATTGGTAATAGAACCGGTTGGAATGACCCAATCCAATTACACATTCTTTCTCATAGCTTTTAGTTTGGTTTTTGGTTTCTTCCACTGTCAAGTTGCAATGGAACATCATTTCTCGGGAAAATAAAAAAACAAACAAACAAACAAAAAAGCCAAAGAAGAAAAAAGAAAATAAAAGTTTTATATATTATATTTTATATATTAGAGGGCAATTTCGGTAACAAAAATAAATAGTTTGGTTTTTAATAGCCAAAACTCGCCACCCTCACAGGTCACAAAACAAGCAGAGCTCAGCGAGAGACAGAAAAAGGAAAAACGAAAGCTTTTGGAAGTAATTACAAAGTTTGAGAGGCTTCTTTTTTATTTTATATTATTTTTTTCTGAAATGGATTCCGACCCTTTCACGGCTAGCCTGTTCAAGTGGGACCCACGCGGCGGCATGGTCGTACAGCCTAGCCGGTCGATCATGGAGCCACTGCAAGCAGCAACACAGCACACTGGTTCGTTGCCTGCGTCGGCGGCCACTGCATACTCAGTCAGGCAGTTGGGTGGTCTGGAAGAGCTGTTTCAGGCTTACGGTATCAGATACCGAAGATAGCTGAGCTTGGATTCACCGTGAGCACGCTGTTAGATATGAAAGACGACGAGCTCGACGAGATGATGAACAGCCTCTCTCAGATATTTCGGTGGGAGCTGCTCGTCGGTGAACGATACGGTATTAAAGCTGCTGTTCGAGCTCACAGGAGACGCCTCGACGACGATGACTCCCGTCGGCGACACCTCATCGTCTCTGATACTCCCACCAACGCCCTCGATGCACTCTCACAAGAAGGTATTTTATAATATATATATATATATTTTAAGGATTGTTTGGTACAACGTGACAGTAAAAACCATATTTACTGTTGTATTAATTTACAGATTGTTATGAAGAACAATTTTTGTTTTTTATACGTGGATGTAAATAAGAACAATCTTTGTTTTTTATACGTGGATGTAAATATGTTTTATTATGTGGATGTATATGCAGGACTGTCGGAGGAGCCGGTGCAAGAAGAGAAGGAGGTGGTGGGGAGTGTTGGCGGAGGGATGTGGGAGGTGGTGGCAGCAGGAGAAAGGAAGAAGAAGCAGCGCCGAAGCTTGAAGGTTCACCGGAAAACGGTGGTGGAAAATCATGAAAATGATGCCGACGATGAGGACGACGAAGATGACGATAATGGAAACGGAAACGGACATGGTGGAATCAGTGAGAGACAAAGAGAGCATCCGTTCATCGTGACGGAGCCTGGGGAAGTGGCACGTGGCAAAAAGAACGGTCTGGATTATCTCTTCCACCTCTACGAGCAGTGTCGTGATTTCTTGATTCAGGTCCAGAATATTGCCAAGGAGCGAGGTGAAAAATGCCCCACTAAGGTACTTCCTTACCCTTCCTTTTTTCAAAATATGTATATATCTCATATTATTGTTATATTTATTAAGGAAAAGTATAATATCTTTGTGGTAATTAAATGAACCAATAATGGGGTTTAAATATTACTATGTGTTTTTATATGATCATCAATTAATATCTACGCCTGAATTAAGAACATATTGATGAAAAAATAAATTCCTTGAAGTGTTATGTGTTCAAAAGTGTCTTAGAGTATGTTTAAGCAAAAATAACTTAAATACAGTATGTCTTTAAAAATAAAAAATAAAAAAGGCTGAATTTTATGGCGTTAAAAAAACAATTACCTCAAATGTATGATGGGACATTTTATTGATAAAATCCATACAGATTTTTGGCTTTTGAATCTTTGTATCTTCTATTTAAAACAAGTTTAACACTCATTTCTTTTTTTCTTTTTTGTAAACTCAATTCTTTTTTTTTTTTTTTTTGGGGGGGGGGGGGGGGGTGAGTCTCAAAACTCAATTCTTTATAATACTTGGTCCCATCCTTTTTTCACCTGGATCCGGATGAGTCACGACTCGGAAAACGTGTAATGTAACTCAGCCGGATCGTCGTGTGAACAAGTTGTACCAAATATAATTTGACAACTCAGGGTCTCATGCTTGTCTGACCCTCAAAATTAAAAGTACAATAGGCCGGTGGGCCAAATTTGCAGTTGTTTTTTTTTGGCAGACCCCCCCACCCTAACTTTATTAATTTTTGTGTACTTTTTTTTTTTAAGACTCTGTGATTTGACTTGGCACCAGCCCAAGTCGACACGTGGAAATTTGTTTTGTTTCTGCGGGCATTAGAATCAATCAAAGAGCTTTTACATTTAGGATTTTCAATTGCATCCGGTACTACTAAGGTCACTTCCTTGGTCTTCCATTTTATCATTGATTATGATGGATGTGAGAGACTTTGAGTAAGAATAGCCCATTTGAACAAGACAAAATGGAAGAAAGTTATTCACCAATTTATACTGAAAAAAAGTACTAGAGAATATTAAATAGAATTGGGGTAACAAAAATATTTAAAAAAAATAAAAATAAAAATACACACGCTGTACTTTGGTGAATTAAAAAAAGACAAACAAACAAAGACTTTTTTGAAATGTTAGTATTTTTTTTTTATTTTGTTTTTCTGAATGTATATTTGCAGGTTACAAACCAGGTGTTTAGATATGCAAAGAAAGCAGGAGCAAGCTACATAAACAAGCCGAAAATGCGACACTATGTGCACTGCTATGCGCTGCATTGCCTAGACGAGGAAGCATCGAATGCCCTCCGGCGAGCATTGAAGGAAAGAGGCGAGAATGTCGGGGCGTGGAGGCAGGCATGCTATAAGCCATTAGTGGCCATTGCGGCAAGACAAGGTTGGGACATTGATTCCATCTTCAATGCACATCCTCGTCTCTCTATTTGGTATGTTCCCACAAAGCTTCGACAGCTTTGTCACGCCGAGCGCAACAATGCAACGCTTGCTGCTTCTAGCTCTGTCTCTACCGGGGCTGATCACTTGCCCTTTTGAAAAAGGAAAAGAGTTAGGATTGGTACTAAATTTGTGTTGGAACTTGTGGAATTTAGGTCAGTGGGAATATGTGTTATTTTGTCCAATGTATGGACTTCGTTGATGCTTCTTGGATGGAAAATTAGCTTTTTGTGTTAGTTCACTATATGGAGTACAATGGGCTTGTGAAAATACTATCGGCCTCAAAAGTTGTACAATTATTAGTATTTTTGCGCTATTTCAAAGATTTGGGCTTGTTTGGGGTGGACCTTTTCACTATTGATGGATCCATGTTCGAAATCAAAGGGCCATGGCATCATGTGGGTTTTAAAAAATTGGGTTTGTGTTATAAGCCCGGATTTCAAAACCATATCAGGTTCGGTTCTTGGTTAATTGTTTTTTGAAAGAAAACACAAATCATGAAACACAAAAGTACAAAGCACAATTACACTGTGTCATCTTTAAAATCACCTAATTTCGTTTTGTGAGTTTTAAAATCAATTTTATCAGAATATTATTACCAATTGCTCTAATTTTGTTATAATTGACAGAAATTGTCAGATATGGGTCATGCACAATGCATGCAACCTCCATATCCGATTTTTTAATTTATTTTCAGATTTTACCATTTAAAAATTCAAAAAGTTCTAAGAGCTCAAAAAAAATACCTGAGAGTTTCATAAAAATACCAAGTGGTAAAAAAAATTTTCAAGGCAATAAAAAAAAAATACCAAATGTTTAAAAAAATTCTGAGATCACGTAAAAAGTACTAGACGGTTAAAAAAAAAAATTGTGAGTGCCTAAAAAAAACCAGATGTTCAAAAAATATTTTGAGAGTTTAAAAAAAAATCAGATATTAAAAAAAAATCTGAGAGAAAAAAAAAAGAAAAAAATGAGATCTTAAAAAAAATTCTAAGAGCATGATAAAAATACCAGATGGCAAAAAAAAAATGTTTGAGTGCCCCAAAAAGAACCAAATATTCAAAAAAAAATTCAAGAGTTCAATAAAAGTACAAGATGTTCAAACAATTATGAGGCATGAAAATATACCAGATGATTAAAAAAATTCCAAATGTTCAAAAAAATTATCAGACACTTAAAAAAAAAAATCGAGAGTCCTAAACAAATACCATATATTTGAAAAATATTAGATGGCAAAAAAAAAAATTAAGAACATGATAAATACTATATGTTAAAAAAATATATAGAGGGCCTAAAAAAAATATTAGATGGTTAAAAAAATTTATATATATATATATATATTTGGTATTTTTATCGAGCTCAAGAATTTTTTTTTTTTTAGCATATGATTTTTTAGCTTTCAGAATTTTTTTTACCATTTGGTTTTTTTTTTGGGGCAATTAATTTTCTTTTTAATCATCTAGTATTAATTTTTTTTTTTTAAGTTTTTAGAATTTTTTTTGAATATCTGTTTTTTTTTTTTCAAGCTTTCAAAATTATTTTTAACCACAAGATATTTTTTTGAATACTCGAAATTTTTTTTAACTATCTAATTTTTTTAGCTTTTAAAATTTTTCTAAACATCTTGTATTTTTTTCGAGTTTTAAAAATTTTTTTTACCTGTACTTTTTTTAAGGCAATCAAAATTTTTTAGCCAACTGTTATTTTTTTTTTTTAACTTTCAAAAAAAATTTTAAACATCTAATATTTTTTTCGGGCTCTTTGATTTTTTTTATTGAGCATTTTTTTTTTTTTTAGCTTTCAGAATTTTTTTAAACATTTATTATTTTTTTAGCTCTCGAACTTTTTTAATTATTTGATAATTTTTTCTTGACTTCTTAAATTTTTTTTTTAATATCTAGTATTTTTTATTGTGCACTTAATTTTATTTTATTTTTTAACCATTTGGTATCTTTTTGGGTTCTTGTATTTTTTCTAATATTTCTTTTGGGGCTCTCAAAACATTGTTTAATTTTTTAAATGGGAAAATATGAAAAATAAATTAAAAAGTCATATTTGAGATCATATGGGCCACAGATGACCTCTATTTGACGTTTCCATAAATTTTAACTGAATTGAGTCAATTTATAAAAATTTTAAAAACAGGGAAATCAACGAGATAAAATTTATTTTAGAAACTAAAATGAAATTGGGTGATTTTAAATGTTACCGAAGTGCAATTATCCTTTAATTTTATTTGGTAGCTTGAACAAATTGGTATTTTTAAAAAGTGTGCATAAAATAAAAATTTGAGTAGACATAAAAATGAAAAATGAAAATGAAAGCAGATGTTTACTTTCATACGGAGAGAAATTGAAAAGTTTTATTCTTACGAAAAAGCTTCAATGAGAGTTAGAGCTTTGTTGAATTTTAATTGTTGTGGGCTTCATTGGTATAACGCGCGTCAAAATTGAGTCATTTTATTCAATGATCATTCCAATAACTGTTGCTTCAGTGACGGTTTGAATTATTTTGCCAACAAATCTAGTCTCCTTTTTAATTTTCCTTTTTTCTTTTCTTTTTTTAATGTATTTTCTATGGTTTATGATTTAATCTATGCAAGTCTATTATAATTGAAAATTTTTCTGCAACCGAAGGCATTATATTCCTACCATATGTTTAAGGGAGTAACAGTTCTTTCTTATCAACTTTTCTTTTATTAAAAATAAAAAAATAAAAAAAAGGGGGGCCTTATGAATGAATATGCTTAAGTTGGGTTTGCCTTATAAAAGCAAATAAGAAAGAGATAAAGTTTATAACAATTTTTGTCATTGTGATATCTCGAATTCATGAATGGCATATAATAATATAAGCTGAATTAATTTTACTTGATAAGGGCTTGTCTTGTAAAGGCAAATAGAGAAGAGATAATAGTTTGTAACAATTTCGCTTATCTTAATATCTCAAACTTGTTAATGACATAACAACCAAGCTAATTTTACTTAATAAGGAAGAGATAATAATAATAATAATAATAATACAACATAACAAAAAAATGAAAAATAAAGTACATGATTGCTAAATTTTGATTTTGTCCCTAAAACTTTGTTATTATTTCTTAGACTTTATTTCTCGCAATATGAAAATTAATGATCAACCTCCAACTTTCTAAACCAAAAGTAAAATGAAAATCAGTATCAACATCAAGGTCAAATGTTTTTTTTTTTTTTTTTTGGGCTAATACATAAATGTCAAGTTGAGTTTGACATCTTGCAACAAATATTAATAATCTTCATCTAAAAATGAATATTAACAATCAATAATTATTGATAATGACCTTCACATTCTGAATTTAAAACTAGTAATACAATTACTACTTTTTAATTTATTTAAAAAAAAAAAGACTCTTAAAATAATTTAACACTACTTTGTCAACCTTTTTGAAACGAAGGATGTTATCCAATTTAAAATAAATTTAATACTATTTTGTCCACCTTTTTGAAATGAAGGATGTTATCCAATTTGAACCATGTAATTAACGGTTGATTTGGACAATACCATGCTACCCATAAGACAATGATAAAAACAGAGAGGCAGGTAAGTTTTAAAAACCTTGAACAAGCTACCATATTGCTTTAGCCCTACGGACCAAATGATTTTAAAATTAGATGATTGTACTTGGAATTCAATACTTTGTAGCTTGAGTTTGTAAAATAAGCTTTTAGGTTAGACAATTACTATACTATAAATAAATGCCGTCAATGTCCTCTAATACATGAATTATCTAGAGATTAAAAATTCCATTTTATCCTAAGACCGTCTTTTAATGCACTAGCTTTAATTACTAATTTATCTTTCACATTGCAAATATATACACTTTTATCCATAAGAATCTTATGGAGACAAAGCAAATCATAAAAACTTTGCCTATTCATTTAAAATTCATAAAAAAATTTGCCTAATCATCTGGATAATTTTGCTTACTCAACCTTACCATAAATTTAACCATTCTAATAAATTTTTTTAGACCAAAAAAAAAAAAAAAAAAGAAGAAGAAGAAGAAGAAGAAGAAGAAGAAGAGAAAGGTTCATCCATGGTCAATTAAGGTTACAATATTAAAGTGTTAAATATATTTAGTAGTGACATAAACACGTAATCCAACCCACCGAAATATACTTAGTGGCACGAAAACAAAATCCAGCTCACCAGTCCTGTCATGCTATACATTTAGGACAAAAAGAAAAGAAAGATAATGATAAAAAGTAACAACAAGAAATTAGGGATAATATCGTCATTGCAATTGATTTTTCTCTTTCTCATAGCTGTTTTCCTAATTGGAAAATTTTACCCTTGGCGCATACCACGCGTGATTCGAGGTTGCCTTGGAAGGCAAATCTATATAATATGTAAAGTAAGGTGGGGAGCAAAAGTTTTTGCTATTTTTTTTAAAATATTATAAAAAAGTAAAATTATTTAAAAATTTGATTATTTTAAAATTATTGTCAAATATTATATTTATATTTATTTTATTTTTTTTCAAAAGCATAAAAAAAATTAAAGTTTAAAAATAAAATTATTTGAAAAGTTTCACAATCTTAATAAAATTTGAAAAGAATAATGTGATTTTAATTTTTAAAAATTTTCATAATGTATAGGTATTATCAAAATTTGACAATAAATCTTTACAATAATATATATAATAATTTTAACATAATTTATATCAATAATATCTTTACAAATAAGTTATATAAATAATATTTTCACAAATAAAAATTCAACAATCTTCATAAATCTTAAAAGGAAAAATTTAATCTTGATTTTTGAAAATTTCCAAAATATGTTAGTACAAAGATTTTATTTTTGGTTATGGAACAAAACGTGGCAAGAAGATTTTTTTTTTTCCTTATTTGGTTTCTTTTTGAATTTTTTAAAAATAAGATAAAAAGCATATATAATAAAAATATTTTTCTTATTAAAGATATTTTATACAAAAACTCCATATATTAATACATATTTATATATGGATATACAATAAATATAATTTCATCGTAAAATAGTAAAATTCATATATAGTAATTAATAATAGGATTGATCTTTTTATCAGAAATTTAAAATGGATAATGCATTTTTTTTCAATATTTTTCAAAGAGTGCTCAAATTGTACTTATATATATATATATATATAGATATATGTATATATGACAAGATTTCAATAATGTGGAGCAATATAAAATCAATTTTATATAAAATATGGATTTCGTATTTAAAAGTATAATTGAATATTTTTGAATTTTGGGTTTAGAGTTTAAGGTAAAGTGAATTTTTTTGATAATTATACAATGTAATGAAAATTGTATGAGACTAATAACCATCAATTTAATTTGTAATTATGACTGAATTGATTTTTGTAATCGTATTCAATCTCGAATCTTAATTGCTATCCCGTGCTAATTTTATTCTATTAAAAAAATGATAATATTATTAAATAATTATCCTACTTTTAATGATAATATTATTAAATAATTATTCCACTATCTAATTATTTTTATAATTATATTATTATATTCTTGGATATAAAAAATGGATAGAGAACTATAATGATATTTATTAAATTTAAATTTAAATTGAAAATTTGATAATTATCTATAATTTTAATGTCAATATAAAAGATAATTAAGGATTTTTCAGAAAAAATATGTAAAGGCATGATTTTTTATTAATCATAAATATACATATTTATACAAGATTTAACTAATATCTACAAGGTAAAATATTATAAATAGAAATAATGAGCTATAAAATTTAATGAAAATAAATATTTTATTAAGAACATTTGAAAATATATATAAAAGGAAAGATACCTAAAATTAAAAAAAAAATATTAAATAACAGAAGAGATTTATGGGAATACAATTATTCCATTTAAATAGAATTATTTATCTAATCAAATTAAATCTTTTATATGAAAAAATAAGGTATATTTCAAATTTATATTTTGATGGAGAGATTAAGATATATTTTAAATTTATATTTCATAATATAAATTTTAAGAATCAAAATTTAAAAATCAAAAATTGAATTAAAAAAATTGAAATTAAAAATCATGTTTTATAAAAAATCTCACAACTCTATAAATAGAAGGAGAAACCAAAAAAGAAAAAGATGTTGGAAAAATAGTAGAGAAAGGTTAAAAAAAATACAAACAAGATTATAAAAAAAAAGTGAAAAAAAAGGAAGAAAGGAAAAGTATAGAAAAAAATATTGACATAGATATAGGTATTATGCAAAAGTCTAATGTTCTATATGCTATAGATGAAGATTTTCTAATATAAAATTTTATCTTCAAACTGTTTGACGATATTTTAAGTGCGGTTTAATATGATAAATATGAATTATTTGGTAAATATAAAGTTGGGTATGCAATTATATATGTTTTTATAATTGATTTTTTTATCAATTTGTTTGAAAATATAATTGAAGAGGCTGTTGTCAAAGATAATGCTAAGCTCTAAGAATCTTGTGGGCAAGTAAGTTTATTAATATTGTATTTCAGAACTACGAGTTATTTCATCTACAATTATTTTGAATGTTAAATAATAATTTTATTTGTATATATCATTATACAAGTTTTGATATATATTTTTAATATATATATATTTTTCATTTTTTCAGATAAAATAAACTAAAGTACATTTTGTGGGCGAATTTGTATATAAGATTAATGGTTATCTAGAAGTAATTATCATACTTGGCATGGTAAAAGATTCAAAAGTTATATTAATTTATAATTTTTAAAATTTACATATATTTCAAGTAAAAATTTTATTTGTGGAAAGCTATTTATACTATATTTTAATATTTAATTTGATTATAATTAATTAATTTTTATTAATAATTATCTAAGTCATCAATTACGGTTATACTTTTCATGCATCGCATGGGCTTAACACTAGTACAATATACATATAAACATATTTGGTATACAAAATTAAAATTGTATTGTATTAATTTTTTTATTGTATTGTATTTGATTAATATATATTGCATTGTACTGTAGTAAATTTTTTTTGAAAAAGATTAAATTTATTTTTATTATTATTCAGCTAATTCTTTTAAAAAAATTATATTATTAATGATATACAAATTGATTTTTTATTATTATTCAACTAATTTTTTTTAAATTATTCCATTGTTCAAATTCAATAAAATTGATTTTTTATTATTATTATTGCTAAATTTTCTTAAATAATCATAGGGAAAAATTTTATTTATATCTCTTAAATTTTGTAATTATTTCACTTAGATCCTACAATTTTGTAAAATCATTATTTACCTCCTTTCTATTTTATAAAATTATCAAAAGAGACTAATTTATTAGTTTGTTGTCAGTTTTTATCATTTAATTGTACAAATTAAAGTTATTTAATTATGAAATTCATACTTTTAATTTTCTTTCGGTCTTTAACTATTAAAAATTAACGGATAAAAATAGACAAAAACTAATAAATGAGCTTGTTTTAATATATGTATATATACGTGTGTGTGTGTGTGTGTGTGTGTGTGTGTGTATAAAACTAAGGATATTAATAATGATTCTTCAAAAGTATGAAGCCTAGATAAAAGAATTACAAATCTGAAGGAGTAAATGAAATTTGCCCATAATTATAATACTAAGTAAAATAGTAACAAAACTGCAGGAGAAATGGAATTTGCCCGTAATTATAATTCATTAAATATTAGTTCTACTTAATTATTGTCATTCATGATAATGATAAAATTATTCATCTTTTATTTAAATAATTATATTATTCATAATAAAATAATTTTTTTATTATTATCCATGTATAATAACAACATAATCTAAAACTATATATTATTTTAAAATGTTAAAAATTAAAAATACTAAGTAATAATAATGATGATGATGACAATAATAGTAATATTTTAATATAATTTTGTATAGTTATCAAATGGATTTAATCATATATATATATATATATATATATAAATCAGTCTCCTATCAGAATATTTTAATTGATTTTTTATAATAAAATATAAAAATATTATTTAGAGTTTATATGAGTATGATAAAATATTAAATCTAAGGCCCTTTTCTTTGTCATTTTGCAAAACGATTTTTCATTTTACAAATTGAAAATTGATAAAAAAAAAAAAATGCATTTGATAGCTATTTTTGAAATTTGAGATTTGAAAAAGTTGGAAACATTTTTTGAAATATAGATAAATTTCGAAAATGTCTTTTATATATTTCGCATGTATTCCAAAAACTTTAGAAAAAAGGATATTGAATGAAATAAATAATATTTATCATTTTAAATTAAAAGTATTTATTTCATATAGATATATATCAATTCAACATATATCATATATGGATAATGGTTATTATTTTTAATAATAAACATTATTTTTCCGTATAGAAATACATTATACTCAACATTTACCATGATTTTACCATTTTCATTCTAAAAGAAATATTCTTATATATATAACCAAGTATATTTTAAAATTTTAATACAAAATCAAATTTACTATTTTCATTTTATAAAATTGATTTATAAAAGTTTTTTAAAAAAATGATATTAAATAGGCCCTGAGAGAGAAAAGTGAGCTCACACTAAAACCTTGACACTAAAAACCTTAAGAAGTTAAAATGAATCTTGTTGGAACTAATATAAACCCTTAAATGTTAGATTCAAGAGCTGATTAGAGATATTTTAATATAAAAATTATTATATATAATCTACTTACAAAATACAAAAAGTAAGAAACAAAAATAAATAAAAGATAAAACCAAAACCAAAAATACACTGTCCGCCTTAAACTCAAACCTCACAGTGACAGTGCACCATTTCCAGCACAACAATGCCTCTCCTGGAGGGTGCTGCCCTATCAGTCTACATGGGATTCCATGCCAAGCTTAACCATACATTAGTTTACTATCGTCCGTTGGCAAACATGTCCATAGATTTTTCGTAAAAGAATTAATAAATAAAAAGAAAGATTGAAAGGGATGATTAAAAATCAAAAAAAAAAAAAATGTAATATAAGGCATAGAGAGGAACGTGATCCTGTAATCCTTGATTTTCTATCTCACTTGGCCCTATAGGCCGCATTATTTTTTGTTTTTTTATCTAAAAGTAACACTTTTTTTTTTTTCCCCAAAAAACTAAAATTTTTATTTTTATTTTTGAAGTGTTTTCAACTAACATTGAAGGTCAACTTTTTATAACGAACATTAATTAATAATTTTTGTAAAATGAATTTAATATACTTAAAACTAACATTAACTATCAATTCCTTATAAGAAGTATTATCTTATAAATTTTAAAACAAACTTAAAGCTAAAATTAATGGTCATTCTTCTTATTAACTATTAACATCTCATGACGAACACTGCCAACCAATTTTTAAAACAAAACTACGATTTTGTTTGGTATAGATTCTTCTTTTGTTTTTGTAAAAGTGCTTTTTGAAAAAATTATTTTTTTTATTGGTTTTGGTCATAAGTGTTTTAAAAGATTTGATGCAGTCAGTGAAAATTATTTAAACACTTTTAGGAGTAGATTTTGAGTCTCAAAAGATATATGACATTTTAAAAGTTATATCAAACAATTTCTTAAACTAACATTAAGTTGGAAATTTCATAAGTTAGTTTTATGTCATTTGCTTTTAGTGATGGTTTTAAATTTTGGTTTTGATATTTTGTTTTCTTGGAGATTAAGCATTTTATATTGACGATGTTTTATGGATCTAAGATTGTTGATATTTTTTATGATAACTTTTTAAGGAATATAATTTTTGGAGTATAACTAGAATATAAAAAAGTGATGAATATTTTATTATGGTATGAGGACCTAGTAATTTGTTCTTAATATTTGGTTGTGATATTAAAATTAAGATTTAAATTTCTTTATTGCTTGAGGTATCAATTCTTGGAGTCGGTCTAAATTTAAAATTGGAAGAAATTGAGGTTTTCTCAAGAATAATACTTGGAATAATGCGAGGATTCAGACTTGATCTTTTGAATTTTTACTCTTTGGTATTGACAATTTCGAGGATTATGTTAGGCTTTATAAACTATCTAAGGCTTCCATTAGAATAAGTATTAGAATTTTTGTTTTATTACTTTGATGAATTTGGCGAAAAGAACAACATTGTTGAGATTGAGAAAATTAGATAATTAATGAGGAACATGGATTTTATAATTACAAGTACTAGGAGTACAGTAGGCGGCCAAAAAAACAATCTCAAATTTAACTTTGTTCCACTGGTATTTGCATTGAGGAAATTATACTTATTTTCTAAACTTTACTTTTGATTTAATGAATTGATTTTTGGAGTTAGTTATAAATTGGAAGAGTTACGAGTTATGCAAGAGTGATATAAATGATTATGAGATGATTTTGAAATTGATATTAAAAGATGTGTTGTTGTGTAATTCTCTTTAGGAGTTTGATAGTTTCCTTTTGCTACTATTAAAGTTTTGGTGGATTTGTTGTTGATCACTTTATCAAAGATTCGTTCTTATTTTTGAATCATTTGTAAAGATATTAGAGTTTGTTCTATATTGTAATTGTGGTATTCGAGGGGTTGACTTTTGTTTTATAAAGTTAAAAGTGTTATCCTTTTAGAGTTGCAAAGTGAATCTTCAGTGGTTTGTATTGTGGCATTAGTGTTTTCCAAGGGTGAGCTTAGTTGAGTTGAGAGAGTTGGGTGTTGATTTGTGGATGTATACTTTAAGAGCACTTTTTACTAGCCTCGGCTATGAACAATACTTGTGGATCGTGTCCTCAAGGCCTAGTTTGAAGACCTTTACTTGATGAGAATGGAAAAGAAAGTTGAACAAGAGGGGAAGCCAGACTTTGCTATCAAAAGTGATGGAACCTTGGTGATTGTAATAGACTTTATATTCCAGCTAATGAAGAATTGAAAAGGCAAATGTTGGAAGAAACCCATAGTTCGACCTATGCTGTGCATCTTGATAGTACCAAGATGCACCATACTCTGAAAGAGTATTGTTGGTAGGTAAGGATGAAAAGAGAAGTTACTGAATATGTATCCAAGTATTTCATTTGCCAGCAAGTAAAGGTAGAGACACAAAAGCCTTCCAGACTTTTACAATCTTTATCCATCCTATAATGGAAGTGGGAGCACATTACTATGATTTTATGTTCAAGCTTTCTCCCATAGTCCAGAGACATGAAGGTATCTAAGTGATAGTGGATCGACTCATCAAATCTGCACACTTTTTACCTATTCATGTGAGGTTTTCTCCTCAAAAGTTAATGGAACTCTTTATGAATCATACAGTAAATTTAGATGGGGTGCTAACATCAACCATATCTGACAGAAATCCACAGTTCACTTCTTGGTTTTGGTATAGATTAATAAAGGAGTTAGGTGTCAAGTTAAATTTGTGTACTGTTTTTCACCCCTAGCTTGATGGGCAATCTTAGAGGACTATTCAAAGATTGGCGAATTTGTTGAGGTCATGTGTACGATAGGTCAAGGGAGGTTATTATAAACAGCTACCTTCGATAGCATTTACCTACAACAACAGTTATCACTCGAGTATTAAGATATCATCTTATGGAACAATGTATGAGAAATAATGTTGAACTCCATTAAATTGAAACAAGACAGATGAAAGGAAACTTCTAGGTCCTGAAATCATACAAGGAATTGTGGACAAGGTCAATGTCATATAGGCCAAGTCGAAAGCAGCACAGGACATGTAGAAAAGCTACACGGATGTGCATAGAAAGGATCTTGAATTTGAGGTCGGTGATTCGGTATTCCTAAAGCTCTCTCCTTGGAAGGCCATGGTACACTTTGAAAAGCAAGGAAAGTGGAGTCCTCACTACATTGAACCATATGAGATAGTCGAGAGAATAAGTCTAGTGGCTTACAAGCTAGACTTGCAAGAAGAGCTTTCTTTAGTCCATGATATATTCCATATCTCTATGCTTCGTAAGTATATTTCAGACCCACTACATATGTTGAAGGCACTTGATATTGAGTTAAGTGACTACTTGTCCTATGAGAAGGAGCCAATATAGATTCTAGATAGGGAAGAGAAAGAGCGTCACAATAAAACTATTTCCTTAATGAAGGTTCTTTGGTTGAATCACCTAGTCGAGGGACAATTTGTGAGTGAGAGGACCAAATGTGGAGTCAGTAACCTTACCTCTTCCAAAACTAAGGTATGAATTTTGTGGATGAAATTTATTTAAGGGGATAGGTTGTAACAACGCGTACCAAAATACCTTTATTTTACAAGTTTGACTGGCTTTGACCAAGTGGACTATATATGGCTCTTAAATTGGCTTTTTCTATGATCAAGGTTTTGGCTTGATTGATATTCCATTGTGTAGCGCTTGTGGATATGAGTTCATGGACTGGCAGCACTTTAAATTCTGAGTTATGAATAATAAGTTATAGCTCTGGAAAGTTTTAAACATTAATATTATATCAGTGTCCAAATCAGTTCCGGATTTTTGTTTGCTAGTGACACATGACCTATATAAGTGTTGGAAAGTGTGGCCAACAATGAATAAATCTTAAATTTTCATTATGTATCCAAAAACCAATAAAGCTTTCCCCAGACCTATAGATCCAAACCGAGTCAACTTAAACTTGTTTACACACCAACAAGGTCACTGTTGTTTTCTTAATTTCTGGCACTAGCAAGCTATATGCATTAGCCACGCATGTTATCCACTTCTAGGTGATCTCGATGATAAATTTTCATAGTGATTTGCCGTTGAAAGTGTCGGGATCGGTCGTTCAAAGGTGACAGTAGCGTTGATCCATTTCCAATAAGTTGATCGTATTTTAGGACATTTTAGACGGGCCCACATCACCCCCCCCCCCCCCCCCCCCCTTCTTCCAATTTGAATCCCTAAATCTATATCTGACTACCAATTTACCATGATTCCTCATTGTTTGAGAGATCCATCAATGAGAAGTTTAGATAAACTTTTAGCGAGTTTTGCAGCTGCTGGTGACACTTTTGGATCGAGATGAGATACCTATATATTGGTCATTTGTTGAGCTTTTTATTGATATAAAGTTTGTGAATTTTGGACATCGTTTGATAACTTTTCCTTTTTGGCTCAATTAGTTAAATATTGAATAAAACTAAACTGTGTTTGGATAAATTGGATAAAATTGAAATTGGACTAGTGTAATAAGATATTAATGGGAACCACTGGAATGTTCAATTTTATAAAATTAACCTTTGGGTGAAAAATTTTAATTTTGGATATTAAATCCTTAGGGCTCACAGTATAATTAAACCACTAAGCGTCCAATTTATGTAATTTTATAGTTGTTCAAATTATTTTAAGATATTAGTATGTAATTTTATAGTTGTATAAAGCTTAGTTTTGATTTATTGGAGTTTGAGGAATATTTTATTATATTTTAGGCACTTGGAAGCAACTTTTGGAGGAGTAGAAATGAGTGTCAGTGATTTTTGTGAGTGATTATATTTTTGAATGAATTTGGGCATACTAGTATGCACAATATATATATATATATATATGTATGTATGTATATAGTTTCAATATGATATATACATGATTTGATCTAAATTGTTCTTTTATGCAAATGTGAATATTTGTTTTTATATATATGTATTATCATTTTATGTGGATTTTGATGAAATTTTAAATGGTTTCAAATACTTATGAATATATAATGACCTGGTAAATTTTAACATTTAAATGTCTTGGTATTTGAAGTGATGTTTCAATCATTTTAGAAAATAATTGAATTTGAGAAAGTAGATTGAAAATTATGTATATATATATAAATATATTTTAAGCATGTTTAAGTATTTTATATTTTAAAGTGCTTAAAAATGGTTTATGATGATATATATTTCATTTTTGATATTTATGTTTTGGCATGAAATTGTGATTTGGAATTTTTAAAATATTTAAATAAATAGATGGATTTGAATATTAAGTTATGCTTTATAGTACAATATTGTTTGAAAAAGTGGAAAAAAAACATGATTTTGAAAAGATTGTTTTAAGAATATTGTATTATTTTTTTAATTGGTGTACTATATAGTACTAGTATCTCTATTCAGTATTATATTATAGTGTATAAGTTACCACGATGACTATCGTATGTTAAAGGCCTTGAAGTAGGTTTATCCCATAGATTCATTATCGTTATGATATCTTTCGTATACTAAGGGTTGTGTAGGAATAGCAAGTTGCATCGACCAACCCAATCCCCACGGTGCACCGCTTCTAACAGGGCGATTTTGCCCTAAAAAATCAAGATTGCAGGGCAAGTTCGAGGCAAAGGTTTAAAAATCGAATCAGGGATGGGCCGGGGACGAGGAATAAAAACCCTGGCCCGAACTCGGTCCAGGATATTTATTTATTTATTTATTATTTTATATAATTTCATTATATTATTCTTTGTATATAAATAAAAATATTTATTATTCTTTTTCTAGTTGTGACTAAATAATTTCATGGCCGCCGATAAAAATATTCAATGAAATTATAAAAATATTTATATTCAATGAAATTATAAATACTTTATAATAAATATTTAGTCACTTTTAAACATATTTTTAGTATTGATATTGACCGCCGATATCACCTTGATGTATTTTATTGTATTTTTATTGAATTTTAGTCACTTTATGTATATTTTATTAATAAAAATTTTTTATATAAATTTTTCAAAAAAAATTATACCAATTAAAAAAAAAAAGAGAAAATCGCCCCGCCCTGTCCTTGATTGGAAAATCTTCATCCCCACCCCGTTCCTAAAGAAACGTAAAACACCGTGGGGATGAGATGGAAAATTCCTCGCCGGAATAGGGATGGGATTTTAAAAACTGATCTCGTCCTACCCCATTGACATTCCTAAGGTTGTGAGGTGGGTTCATCTAGGGATGTCAACGGGGCGGGGCGGGGCCGGTTTTTAAAATCCCGTCCCCATCCCCGTATAGGATTTTTCATCCCATCCCCGCAATTTTCCCCATTTTTTTAGAAGCGGGGCGGGGACGGGGATTCCCCAATCGGTGGCGGTGCGGGGACGGTTTCCCTATTTGTTTTTTTTCATATAATTGATATAATTTCTTTTGATAAATTTATATTAAAAAAATTTCTTCTATAAGCAAAATATAAATAAAATGACAAAAAAATATAATAAAAATACAATAAAAGATATCAAAGTTCAAATTTATAATTTTAATAACATACATTCTCAAAAAATACAATATAATATAATCCAAATACATAAACATAAAATTTATAAAAATACACATGCACACATAATAAAGTTTTACTTCTCATTTCCTTAAGTCTCCATGAAAGAATGTTCCGTAAGAGTTGATTGCTACAAAAATAGACAAAAATATTAAATAATATCAAAAAATTTTAAACAATTTAATATAAACATTTTTTGTAATAAATAAATTCAATTTACCTCCTCATCAATTTCTATGTCACTCATAGTAGAAGAAGTTGTGTTTAGGGTCGGCTCGGGCTAGGAGAAAGGAAGGAATAATCGAATAAGTTTAATTTTAATTTTCAAAATATTAAAAAAAAAAAGATAATATATACGGGCTGGGGTCTTTAATACCCGGCCCCGGCCCATCCCCGCTTCGGGTCTAAGAGAGTAAGCCCAAGCCCGCCCCGTCACCCCGTTTTTGCGGGGAAAAACCGCCCCGTTAGGGGCGGTGCACCGCGGTTTCGGGGATGGGCGGGGCAAATTGACATCCCTAGGTTCATCCCACAGATTTCTTTTTTTTTACTATTCAGTAGTGTTCCAGAACACCATGCATTATTTGTTACCGCTGGATATATCATATGGTACATTGTTTATGTTTATGAGTACATTGTCGATTTTCTAATATCTATAGTTTTATTGCACTTTTCATAATTATTTTATAAAATTAAATTTATATTATTTTATACTTAATATTTAAATCGCGATTAATCTAATTTATAATAATTTAATAGTAATTAATTTACACTATTTAAATATCGATTTTATAATTTGATTTGGGGTACAAGTTATATTTTGTGAAATGATTTAAAAAAAAAAACTTTTAAAAGAGTGGAACAAGAGGTCTCGAGAGAAATATTTACATAAATAAAATATTATTTTTCTATTGTACCATAAAACTTATTGAGATATCTTTATTTCACATTTTATTTGTTTATAAGTTTGTTCCCCTAAATCCAGATAGTTAGCAAACAATGTATATTGCACATTACTTGCCGTTTCATATTTCCCCATAGTTGCAACAATATTTATATATTTTTCCCTGTTTGTTTTTATTTTTCTGGATTTATTTGCATCATTTGTGTTACTTAATTTTTCAAATACTCTTAGAAAACTCTAAACTAAATAATGGACATGCTAGTAACAATAGAATATATGTGTAGTAATGAGTTGTAGAGTGATAGGCTATAGATGTTGGTTGTAGTTATGGACTTGTATGCTGTTATGGCTCTATTTTTATATATCGATATATTATTTCATAGTGCATGCAATGATTGTCCGCAATTTAAGTGAGGTTTTATTGGGTTTTTACTATGATTATCCAATGGAACTTCTTTAGACAGGACCATATGGGAATTTTGGGAGGGTTTCTTGGGACGGAACTTGTCAGTCAACCTCTTATAATAAACATTTATCTACTATCATTATAAAATGAACATTAATGGTCAACTTCTTATAATGAACATTTTACCTTACAAATCAAGCTTAAAACCCCTTCCAAGGAAATTAATTGTCAACTTTATAAAACGAACATTTACTATCAACCTCTTATGATAAACATTAATTGTTAACCTTACAAAATGAAACAATAACAATGATCAACTTCCAATACAAATGGTTTTTGGTACTAATGCCCCATGTAGTTCCATCCGTTTTACACTTTACCAAATATATTTTCACATTAACATTAACATTTTTTGAAGTTTGTAAAAGTGAGTGTCAATCTAAAATCTTTATATGGTGACCATTTAATTGCTATATTATATTAACAAGAATAAAATTTTCGTTCCAATTATTACCCTGTTCAGGAAAAAAGAATATTTTTATGCACATTATACATGTATTTTTTTTATTTTTTGGATTGATGTTGTACCATTTACAAAATTTAAGGGGTTAATTCAATACTACAAATGTCAAGTTGCAAAAATAAAAATTAAATGGGTTATTGTTGGCCAAAAACCCTATTAAAAAAAAAAAAATTGAGCCCTATAAAAAAAGATATTAAGTTTCAATTTTATAACATTAACTTAAAAGTAAAACTAACATTAACGGTCAAACTTGTTATAACGAACATTAACGACTAACCTTATTTAACCTATCATAATGAATGTTAACTATCAAATCTTACAAAACCAACTTAAAACTAGCATTAATGATTAACTTCCAATCTTATGAAATGAGATTAATAGTTGTCTTATAATAAACATTAACAACTAACATTATCAATCGAACATTAAAGATCAACCTATTGTAACGAACGGTCAATCTTATAAAATAAACTTAAAATTAACAATAATGGTCAACTTCTTATAACGAACATTAACTTCTAATCTTATAAAATAAGCTTTCCAATCTTATATGATGAGCTTAACACTCAACATATAATAAAGATTAAGTTTCAAATTTTGATACATTGCACTTAAAAATCGGGCATTAACACGTAAAACTTCTATGACAAACATTAATTGTCAACTTTTAAAATGATTATTAGCGATCAACCTTTAATAATGAACATTAAACAGCAATCTATAAAATGAACTTATAACTAACGATATTAGTCGGAAAATTCTCATATTATTAATCAAGAATAAAAATATCATAAATATTCGGGATTATCAACCATTGATAACTTACTTTCATTATCTTTAAACTTTAATCATCTTTGATTTATTACCTCAATTTCTCTTAAACAAAGAATCTAAGAACTCTTTTTTTTTTTTTAAGTAATCTAACAACTCTCTTAAATTAAAAAAAAAGAACAAAAAAAAAAGAAAAAAAAAAGCACTAGATAAGTTCAACTACAGTCAATGACGGTTACCCAATTAAAGAGTAGAGTTGGCTTACATGTATTTGGTAATGACATAAAGACAAAATCCAACCCACTAAATCCTGGCACTATCAGCCAGTTATTGCAAAAGGAAAAGAAACATAATGACAAAAATGCAACAGAAGGAAGTTGGAGGGTAATTTCGTCATTTCAGTGGATTTTCTCTTTCTCTTCCGGAGAGGCATTTTCCAAAATGGAAAATTTTACAGACAAACCGCGAGCGCACTCTTAGCGCAATACGATGAAATTTCGAGTTCAGTCAACAAGCAGTCAATTAATTGACTTTTATTCTCGTACACCAATACATTCCCCCACTTAAACCGTTCTCATGTAGACACGAATCCACTGGATAATTTCTGAAATTCAAAAACCAAACGCCAAAAGCTTTTCAAATGCCCGCCGTCGCTGTGTCCTCTCTCCCCCTATAAAACGCCCCCTTTCAGAGCGTCTCTCACTCACTCTCTCTCTCTCTTTCTCTCTTTCTCTCTCTTCGTTCTCTGTTATTCTCCAATCGTGTGCGATCACACAAAAAACAAGGCCAATGGCGTACGTTAGCCAGCTTCCCTGTGACGGAGATGGAGTCTGCATGCTCTGCAAGACGAAGCCACCGGTGGAGGAGACGCTCATGTGCAAGACCTGTGACACTCCGTGGCACACGACCTGCCTTTCTTCCCCGCTGGAAACCTCATTGTCGAATCTGGAATGGGAGTGCCCCGACTGTTCATCCCTCGCCGGCGACGACGACCTTCCGGTGAAATCCGCCGGCGCCGTTGTCTCCCATGCGCTGGTGGCGGCGATTCGGGCGATTGAGTCCGATGGAACGCTGACTGAGCTGGAAAAGGCGCGGAAGAGGCAGGAGCTCTTGAGCGGGAAGGCTAAGTCGGAGGAGGAGGAGAAGAAGAAGAAAGAAGCGGATTCGAAGGGGACGGATGTTTTGGATGTGCTTGGTGATAGCTTCAATTGCTCCTTCTGTCTGCAGCTACCTGAAAGACCTGTCACGGTTCGTGTTTTTCGCTTTGTGGCTTTTCGTTTTCCTTTCGTTTCTTGGTAATGTTATGGTCTTGTTCCCTTCTCTTTTTTGTTTTTTTATTTTTTTATTTTTTATATTTGTCTTTGAATTATCTGATTTGTTTATGGCTTCGTTGTTCAGAAAGGTCATGTGGTTTTCTTCGCTGATTACGGATTTTTGAATACATTTAATCTCCTTTTTTTGGGTTTCAAATCTGATTTTGATTTTTTCTATAAATTCTCTTCGAAATGCCCTTTTCTTGCGTTAGATTCCTCCTACATTCGGTTTCTTGAAGAAGTTTTTTTTTTTTTTTGTTTATGGGTTTGTTTTTGCTTGCGACCGAGTGGAAAGTGTAGTCGCAGTGTGAAATCCTCCGTTCACGCCTATTATGAATAATTTTTTTCGGGGGTGGTTTTTTTATTGACGTATACAGTTCGATTATTTTGCCTCTAGTTTCCTTTTCAGTTTATGGTCTAATGGCATTATCACAAAGTTTATGGTTTAATGTGTTTTTCAAATAATTATGATAAATTTTAACGTATGTACGCATTGATGTTTAATGCTAAATGATTTCCAATTTGCAATTTGCAATTTTGTTCAACGTTTTTGTCCTCTTTTACTAAAATCACAGTACGATGGTTTTTTCCTGTTTTGTTTATTTCGTTACTTCTTTTGCCGTTCTACAGACTCCTTGTGGCCACAATTTCTGCCTAAAATGTTTCGAAAGATGGATTAAGCAAGGGAAGCGTACTTGTGTCAAATGTCGCAGTAACATTCCTCCCAAAATGGCGAGTCAGCCCCGCATCAACTCTGCACTTGTAGTTGCCATCCGTATGGCAAAGATGTCAAAGTTAAATATTACTGAAGGGCCTGTGAAGGTTTACCATTTTGTGCACAACGAAAATAGGCCCGACAAAGCCTTTACTACGGAGAGGGCACAAAAGAGTGGAAAGGCTAACGCTGCAAGTGGGAAGATTTTTGTCACCACCCCACCTGATCATTTTGGACCAATTCCAGCAGCAAATGATCCTATAAGAAATCAAGGTGTGCTGGTTGGTGAATGCTGGGAGGATAGGCTAGAATGTCGGCAGTGGGGTGTGCACCTTCCACATGTTTCTGGTATTGCAGGACAGTCCAAACATGGTGCACAGTCAGTTACCCTTTCAGGAGGATACATAGATGATGAAGATCATGGAGAGTGGTTCTTATACACAGGAAGGTTTGTTGCCGAATCTATGACCTCTAATCTGTGGCCATGACTATTAACATTATTTATTTACTTTCAAAGCTGAGACATAATATTTCATTTTGTAAATATGAATTTCGTTGACCATTACTGCCTGTTAGGCTTTAGCTGATCTAAGATTAGTTGAAGTTCTGGATTCTGGAACTGAGGTGGAAAACTATATTGTGATGTGACTAATTGCTATCTGTTCCAGTTCTTCTACCCTCAGGTCTAATTGTTTTGAGGTTCCCTTTGTAACTCTGCTTATCGCAATTTGTTTGCACCGGATGATAATAGTTTGAGTATTGTACTTGGGTAGTTTGTGAATGTCATTTATCCTCTTAGGTTTGTATACCTATTTTGAAACTTCTGTAGGTGTTTTACTTTCATCCTCACATCTTTATCATTTTTCATTTTATCAAGCACCTTCAGTTTAATGAATTATTTATCTTATGTGATGGTTTAGTTGGTTCTGTTTCTATTGTCACTGTGTTGTTGGCTCATTTATGTGAATGTGGATGGCAGTGGTGGTAGAGATCTCAGTGGAAATAAGCGGACTAACAAGGATCAGTCATTTGACCAGAAGTTTGAGAGTTATAACAGATCTCTGCTAGTTAGTTGCATGAAAGGCTATCCTGTGCGAGTAGTAAGGTAACTTTTGTTGTCAAATTCTCTCTTGTTGATAGTATTCATAGTTTTAAGATTTGTTTTCTGTTAATTTTTTATCAGTTTTGGCTGAGGGTTAATACAATTTATAATATTTTGATCTGTTGATTCTTTTTTATGGTTACTTAGTTACCCCAATGTTTTTTTTTTTTTTTTTTTTTTTTTTTTTTTTTTTTTTTTTGAGACACAGTTGAGAGATTTTAAACAATCTCAATATGGGCTTTGTTTATGTTATAAAAGTTTAACCTTATTTATTTTGTTATTAAGCATGCCCTTTTTATTTTGATAAACAGGTCGCATAAAGAGAAACGCTCTTCATATGCTCCTGAGAAAGGACTTCGGTATGATGGAGTTTATAGAATTGAAAAATGTTGGAGGAAGGTTGGAGTACAAGTAAGTTTTTCTGCTATTGCTGTCTCATCAGTCGGAAGTGCCAATTTTATTTGTGTTTCTGGTGAACATGTATATTGACAGTGTTTTACTGAAATAGGGTTTCAGGGTTTGCCGATATCTTTTTGTTAGATGTGACAATGAACCTGCTCCATGGACAAGGTTTGTTTAAGTAAAAGCTGTCCAATTTGCTTCTCTTCATAACTCCCAACAAAATTTTACCAATTTGATCTACAGTGATGAACATGGGGATCGGCCTAGACCTTTACCTGCTATTCCAGAGCTGAAGAAGGCAACCGATCTATCAGAGAGAAAAGAAGTCCCATCTTGGGACTTTGATGTGAGTGATTTACCCATAATTTTAATGTTCCTCGTTAGTAGCGTATGTTCTTTGTTTGTTGTCTTTGGTCAGCTCAAGATTTAACTTGCCTACAAAATATGTTATCAATAATTAAGAGTAAAACTGTTAAAACAAATCTGTAACAATGTTTTGAAGTTCTTGATAATGTGCACTTGCAAGGTGAATATTAAACTATGGGACCTGAGATCTGGCATTGTCTTTGGTGTATTAATAAACTAGAAATGTGTTTTTTTTTTTTTTTTTTCTCCCCCAGGAAGAAGATGGTTGTTGGAAGTGGAAAAAACCTCCACCCCCCAGCAAGAAATCAGTTGCACGAATGGATGATGCAAGTCAAAAGAATTCAAGGAAGGCAGCAAGAAAAGCTCAAAATATGAGTGTGAGAGAGAGGCTCTTAAAAGGTCTGTTTTGTTTGCATAATTTATTGCACTTTAATTTCTACTCATACATCTGTTTGTTGATTCTGCTTACTCACTTAGATTTGCCTGGTTACATTAATATAAAGTTAAAGTTATAAAAGATCTGGTAAAAAGATTGGTAATGATGATCAAATCTACACGAAAAGGAAAATGGGAGTTTAATTGTTTTTAATGGATGTTAGAGTTGTTAAAGACTTGAGTGATAAATAATTTAACATGCTTATTTGTACAGATGGGTTAATAGATAATTAGCACATTATCCTATATTATGGTATATTTACATTCTCATGGTATGTTTCCACATGTAGAATTCAGTTGCCTAATCTGCCGTGAGGTGATGAATCTCCCTGTAACAACACCTTGTGCTCATAACTTCTGTAAGTTGTGTTTAGAAGGAGCATTTGCTGGGAAAAGTTTTGTGAGAGAAAGAAGCAGAGGTGGACGTGCTCTTCGGTCACAAAAAATTGTGATGAACTGTCCTTCTTGTCCAACTGACATCTCTGATTTTCTTCATAATCCTCAGGTTTGTCAAATGTTGGTTTGGTGCAAGAACATTGTTTCTGTTTTTTTTTTTTTTTTTTTTTGGGTGGCATAATATTGCTTGGAATATAGGTGTTACATTTAAATGTAATTTGTTCTCTTTACTATTGCTCTTGTTATTTTTTTGAATGAATATTTTATTAGTTTTGCATTAGTCTTTGTATGGTAATATATCGTATTTTTGCTTGTGGCATTGAGTCTGGCAGGTTAATCGGGAGTTGACGGATGTGATTGAGTCACTGAAAAGTAAGGCTGCTGAAGAGAAGGCCGATGAAGAGAAGGCTTCTGAAGGGAATGAGGATCTATCAAAAGAGTCAAGTCAAGAAGAGGATGAAGAAGACGACAATGATGATCTTGAAGAAGAGATTAAAGATGAGGAAAGTATTGATATTTCAAAGAGCAATGAAACTACTGAAGAAATGTCTAAAGAGACAGGCATTGATGATGTCGTGAAGATTCCTGAAACCAAATCCAAGCCTATGAAGACTAACAAACGGAAGAAAGTTGATGCTGGTGATTGCCCTGTAGAGAATGGAGGGGATGGAATGAAAACTGTGGGGAAGAATAGTGATGGTTCGAATGCAGATTCTGAAGTTAGCGCAGTTCCTCCTGAATCTACTCGAGGGGCCAATAAGAAGGCAGCTCCTGCTGCAAAACGCATGAAGAAAGCCACTGGTGGTGGTCAAGGAGGTGTTGGAGTGAAGACCAGAAGGGGCAGGAAAGCACAGGTAACCTCCGATGGAGATGATTCGCCGTTGAGTCCTCTGCTTGTGCATTCCGATGACAATGACTTTGAATGATTGATCACTAGCGGTTGGACAATCAGGTGAAACTGATTTCCTTAAATTCTTGATTTTGTAGATTTTGTTGGGCATTTTGGAGATGGTTTTTGTACACAGGTTTTTTCATTTTGAAAATGGAGCTCAGTATCGACACAGTTTATTGCTTTTGACTATATAGTTTTTGTAGAGCTCGTTTGTAATTTGTAAACACAGTTTAGTTCCCTGTTTACAAGCTTTATTTTGTATCTGAATCAGAATATTTGGTAATTCCATCTCAAGAAAATCAAGATGGTATGTTTTTAATAGTTTTGAAGCTATTTTTCCTTATGTTATCTTCTCGTTTTAGTAAATTAATTGAGAGCATGAATTATTTACATTGTATTTTCCTTTCGAGGGAAATCCAATAGTGGATAAATATATCTTAACAAATAAAAGTTAAAATAATTTTAAATGAAATCTTCCAATTATCAATTATTATGTCGATACGAATCGCGGTATCCTAAAAATATTATATATTCTCTGGAAAAAAAAAAAAAAATTAAAATAGGCATTCCAATTTTCACTGGGATGTTGTTGGCACTAAGCACTTTAGAAGTCATTGACCAATAAAATGATTACTTTACAGTCAATTCATCAGAAAGTAAAAGATTATAATGTCTTTGTATATATTTATAATAATTTTATAATAGTGTCTGAATTTGTAGAATGATTATTATGTTCATTTGACAAGATCATTTGGGTTTTATTGTCCTTTTTCATACATTCAAATGGCTGGATTATGATTTTTTGAGAAATGTGTTAAAAAATGAATTATTGAAATTAATTTAATTTAGTAGATAAAAAGAATTCGGATTAAGAAATGTACAGAATCGATTATATCATTACCAAAAACATATATATATATATATATATAGTATCGATTACATTGAAACAAATTAAGATAGAAACTTTAAAGGGAAAATAAAAGTTTTTCCTAACCATGCATCATCCATAGATTTAAATGTTTGATCCATAATTCCAACCCCAAAAAAAAAAAAAAAAAAAAAATTGTCAAGAAATTAAGGTTATATATATGTATAGGACTTATCTTTTCATTAGAATGGAAAATTGATGATTTAACATTCATGGATAGGAACCAATGGCAATCGACCTCCATATATCTGTGGGAGTTGGCTCTCATCTATATCTTCAAGTAGAGTTGATTTTATATTTTTGTTCTCCACAAATACTATCTGCAATAAAACAAAACATATACAATATACTTAATAATATCAGATAATTAAATCTAATGAACTTTTAATTGGTAATATTTTACATATGTAAGAACAAAAATGCTCTGCATAAACTAATATATTTATTTGTTTTACCTTCTTCTTAGTTTTGTTATCGATAAAAGGGTAAATGATCTTCCATGCTGCCATGAATATGTAAGGAACATGAACAAGGAACAACTTTCCAAGTCTTTCTGGATAATAGTCCTGCGATCAATCATTCAATCAATCAATCAATTAATATAATTAACCATTCGGAAATAGTATATATGGACCAAAATTAATCTAAATGGACGATTAATAATTTAGTATAGAAAATTGATATTAATATTGTACACAAAAATAACAGAATATTTAAACCTGCAAAATGGAGAGAGCTGCAAGGTATCCACGGATATCACTGTTTGCATATCCCCAACCTTGGAGATCTCCAATCGCAACAAATTTCTCTTGTCCTACTGCGATCCTAATATATATGAATTAACACCTTACCTTGATTAGGTTATAACATATATGTCATTTTATATTTCTAGCATGTAATAATATGAAATAGTTGGACTAGTAACAATATTTAACATGCACATCATGAGGTTTCCAACGTATCAAAATTGCATGTGTATATATATATATATATATATAAATATATGTAAATTCAAAATATATTAGTGCAAAGTGAACATTTACACCAAACATATGATCGATAAAGAAACAGTATATTAAGAATAAGTAACAGTTGGATTAAATTCAAGAAAGTGTAATTAATTGCGTACCTTGAACATAGTTTGTCAAGACCAAAGACCACATAACCTTACCAAAAAAAAAATAATAATAATAAAAAATAAAAAAATGAAAGAGAGCTTTAGTCTTATTAATAAGAGTTCATTAAATTAGAAAAAAACATCTAATTAGATTGAATTAATTCAAAGACTTTGCAAAGAATAGATAAATGTAGGAAATTACATACGCTTGAATTCCTCAAGGCCACCAAGTTTATTTTGAAAATGCCTAGCACCAAAGACAACCATTATAGGACGTCCTTTCTTGTCTAATCCTTGATGAAACATCTTGTTCTGAGCAATTTCATTTGGCACTTCCATTGTAGAAATTGAACCATTTGGTACAAATGTTCTTCTCCATTTTAAGTACTTGAGGAATAATGCCGAACCTTTTCCAATATCTAACTCTCGAGCACGTAGAAATCTTCTTATCGTCAGGTCGTCCACTTCCTACAATGTAAGCAACAACCTATGTTGTTTTTAGAGGTAATTTCTCTTACATATGTTCTCCCCAAAAAAAAAAAAAAAAAAAAAAAAAAAAAAAAAAAAACCAGCAAAAAGGGCTAGCTTTTCATAAGAGATATAAACAGCTGAAAACATATTTTAGTTTTGTTAATTATCGAAACTTTGTTTTCTTTTTTCTTAATTTATTTCTGAATACAGTTTAAAAACAATGACCAAAAGACATGTATGAGTTTTTAGAGATCAGTTTTAAAACAAGAAAAAACTTCACATTTCCATAAGCAATATTAGTTAAAGTACAAAAGAAAAAAAAAAAAAAGTAAAAAAGAAAAAAGAAAAACGGTGTGCTGCTGTGTGCAAGTGAAAAATTTTCTTTACTATGATGGGAATCTCGATCATGTAACTTTCTTATTTGAAAATCAGCTGGTGTCGTTAAGGAAGTAGATCGAACATCAATTATGGGCTTTTCTAATCTAATCATTATTAGCGGTTTCATAAATATCCTGATAAGTTAATTGGTTCTTGAAGTTTCAAAGAGAAAAACCTATTTATGAGAACGCGAGCTGATGTAGAGGTTGTTTTTTCTTGTGTCTTTTACTGTTTATTTCTCCATATACACAAATCAGGTAACTTGTATAAAAGGCTTTGTGATTTAAGTAAACTATTATATGATGTTTTATACACAATATAAAATATATTTAGAACTTTGAATTTCAGGATACATTGAACTCACGTGACATAGTATAATAGGTATATAACAATTTTGTTATTACGACATCCTAATGAAATTTCGTCTGAATATAAATATATCCAATTGAAAATATATGTATATTTTGAAACAATTGCATATCCTTAATTGGATATGTTTTTTGTATAAAAATTTTATCAGGATGTTTTGATAATAGAATACAACTATGTATATATATATATATATTTAATGGAATTTTATGGTGCATTTGAATAAATTTGACATAGTATAGTATCAAGGGATTTTATATAAACACAAAAAGATATATATTTTTAATAGTTAAATATACTTTTTTAGGTTCTTTAGTTTGCTTTAATTTCAATTACGTGCCTCAAATTTCAAAATTTTCGATTGAGTGTTTCTATTTTCATTTTGGTTTCAATTTAGACTCCTTTCTTAATTTTTTTAATTTAAATTCTTCTTTCAATATTGATTAAAATTTAATTAAAATTTTTAATCAAATAAATATCTTGTTGTAAATCCAAAAATATTATTAACAACTTAAAATACTTAAAACTAAAGAAAATAAATAAATAAAGGTAAAATATGCAATGTCTGTTTAATATATATGTGATATCCAAATTGAAATAAAACTGAAATTAAGGATCTCAATTAAAAAATGAAAATAGAGGCTTAAATTTAAAGCTAAATAAAAATGAAGGCACTCAATTGAAATTTTAAAGCACTTAGTTGAAAGTGGGAGCAAATAGAGGGCCCAAATATAGTTAACTCTATTTTTAAATATATAAATTCTTTTTTTTATTTTCGATAATGTACAGTGTAAATAACTATAGCGCAGATAAACTTAATTGATATATACATTACGTCTAATTCATTAATAGATTTTGGTTGAAAGTGAGAATGCATTAAGCACTTGCATAATCACATTTCATAAGAGGATAAAACTCTATTGCCATTAAAAACAAACCAAAAAAAAAAAAAAAAAAAAAAAAAAAAAGGGTGTAAAAGTTCAATAAAGAAGGTACAACTAGTATTCCAAAATGAAAATCGTTACGTGTCGAGTGTTTGAAATGTAAAACAAGATAGTTTTCATATCAACTACCTGGTAGTTGAGTTATTCATCCAAAAAAAAGAAAAAAAAAAGAAAAAAAAAGTAGGCAGTTGGTAGTTGAGCAAATAAATACGAATTAAAGTTGATTTGTTCCTTTGTCATGCAAGAACTTAGGACCTTGTAATATTATATATATCTTTGTTTTGTAATTAGAGAATAATATGTGTACTTTAAATGGTTGTTTTAAATTTCTGTAGATTATAATTAATTATATACCGAATATATATATATATATATATGATAGTTCGAATTTTACTAAATTAAATTTCGATATTGAATATTTCTGTAGATTATAAATGAAATTATTTTGGATATTAAATATACCAACGATCGAGAAACAAATTCACTATATGTTTTGTCAATAGTATTTTGATTAAGGATAAGCACCTGCTGCCTAAAATTCTGCTTCTTCATTGTAAGTAATTAATCGTTAATGAAGAATTCTATAGCTACCATATCTTAGTCCTTGTTTTGCCATTGAAAAAGCTGTTTTTTTATTTTAAAAAATAATATTTTTCTCAATAAATTTTATTTCAAAATCATAAAATATATAGTTTTTTAGTTCACTAAAACAAAGAACCTATTTATATATATATATTTTATAATCATTAATTAATCTCATATTTTTAATATTTTCACATAGTCACACATTATAAGCTAATATGAACAAACAAATTTTATACAAATTAAACTGAAAGTAATTTGCAGCAAATCTGTTTAAAAATAGGTAATTTCCTAAGGAAAAACGAAAATTGAAGCAAACTAATGTTCTTCATGAAGATAAAAAAGGAGGGTACTGAACAAGAAGAGTTCTTAGTCAGTTTCAACCAAAAAGTAAAGTATATAAACGTAAGAATGGATATCTCTTAGAAAAAAAAAAAAGAAAAAAAAAAAGAAGAAATAAAAAGATTCCATCTCAAAATTTTTGCACCAGCAAAGAAATGAAAGTAGAAAAAAAAAAAAAAAGGGTGAATAAATTTTATCCATTGAGTGTCTTTCCGCAACATTTAATGCCCAACTACATATATCTCATGAATTAAATTTAATCTCGTATCAGACGCCTAGCATAAACTGGACGATGAGGAAGAATGTGTATAGCACGTACCTTGGAGGAGGGATCTTGCGTTTCAACTATCTCTCTCATTAGACGAATTTTCTTGAGTTCCTCCTTTCCAGAGCCGCTTAATGTTTTCATGACATTTGAATGTTTAGATGCTTCTTCTTCTTCTTTTCCTTCATGCCTTCCGAGCTCATCATGATCATTACAAATTTGGGTTTCAGATCTCCACTCCATGCCTTCCAAGTTCATCGTGATTTTCCTCTCTCTCTCTCTCTCTCTATATATATATATATATATCGAGAAAGAAACAGAGAGAGAAGAAGCAAGAATGGAAGGCAAAAATGGGTAAAGTACAGAAATTGATGTGAAGAAAAAGCTGACGTATGGACTTTGACAAACTTGGTTTATGTATTCAGGCAAAAGAAACGAGCTCTCTATTGCCCTCAACTACTTTTGTTATTTTATCATTCTTTTCGTCAACAACATTAATGCTGTAGATTAAAAACGTTTTTAGATATTGAATTCACTCCCTTTTTTTTTTTTTTTTTTTTTTTGTTTTTTCCCCTAATTATAAAGAAATTTTTTAATCAGGATTGACCAAGACAATATCACATTGGGACTGGTGTGACGTTGTTCTGGATAATCCTAGATAAAAATATTTAGATAAAAGAATTGTTGTATATGTATAGTAATCACAAGTTACAATCTTAGCAGTTCGCATAAGTAGGTGGAACTATATTCCTAACATATCAAAATTATATATATATATATATATATATAGTTCTGTTATAGTAGTCTTTTTGTTAGACTCCTCTTAGGATTCTTTATAGAAACCCTAAGTTAATCCTGATTAAGGAAAATTCTATCGAAAATTCTGTAGAAAATCTAGCAGCATCTTCGTAAGATTTGACTTGTCCCAAAATTCTTAAACATAGAAAACACACTCCAAGTGCCTTACTTGATCCACTGTGTGCCCTGTAGCATTAGTATTACCCAATGCCTGAGTCAATTGCGCAACAAATTTTTAAAGATTGACCCACTTCTAGAACTCTTAGCCGAGTCCTCTCGAGTATCACATCTGCTTCACTCGGGCATTGCAGTAAATTCTAAAAGAGCAAAATAGAAATTTAGAAAAGAAATTTTCAACAATGTTTGATAAAAGGAACAATTGAAAGATGGGATGTAAAACAATTTACAGTCCCCTAGGGATACAAGAAACTAAAGCTCTAATACTAAAATTGTCAAGACCTTCATAATTCCCTATTGGAATTCTAGGCTAACCCTAACTAGGAAAAACCTAACCAGAAATTTTATAAAAAATCCAGCAGCATCTCCTCTAGGATTAGATTTTTTGCAAAAATTTTTTGTATAGAAAATGCACTCCAAAACATGCAACCAGATTATTCCTTCCCTTTTACTACAAAATTTTAACAAGATTGCAGCACTCCAAAAATAAAAGAACACAAGGAAAAAAATAACCAACTAATAAACCAAAGTAGTTTTACACAAAGAAACATAATTATTACAGAAACAAGAGAAATTACAACAACAACAATAATAATACAAAGAGATGGAAAGAAGAGTCTCTACTTGAATACATCAATAGAAGGATGCAGTTGGAATGGTGTGTAACCTGGAGATCGATCCGCTAACTACTTGGACCTAAAGAATAGGTTAAAAAAAAAAAATTTATTGAGATACTAATCATTCAAGTGAGTACTACTCATCTAGTATTAACAATAATATTAATAATAAATATAATACTAATATGCAAATAATAACTAATTATTTGATAAATATTAAAAGATTTAATAATAGCAAGACTATTAATGCTAACAATAATGAAAAGGGAAAATTTAAGAATTTAAAATAAATGTTTAGAAGAATTATTTTTTCTTTAATTCCTTACTAATTCATTCAATTTGAAAAGTTCCCCTATTTAAAAATCGTTTTTCAAAAAATCCATGATTTTGTATCCTCAAATATTCAAATATTATTGTGGAAAATAAAATAAATAAAAATGAAACAAAATATTATTTAAATAAACATCCCAAAAATATTCTTTTAAAATAAATAAGTAAAATTAAGATGAAAGTAACATAATATAGTAAATATTATATTTAAAATAATTAAATAAATTAATACATGATTAATTAAATAATTTAAAACCATAAATTAAATAAGCATAGTGAACATATTTTAAAGTATATATCAGGTGTGTACTTGAAGCACCACACATTATACTGAACAATGACAAGTAGCATTTGGCATCCCAAATACCCTCTGGCAAAAAGATATGAGAAGAGATACCTACAATCGGATACCTTGAAGTCCCAAAGTGCTTATGCTAACAATTTGTTATCCTATAGAGAAAGCGACTAATGCTCATAGTGCAAATACCCGCCGACCTTCTCTCACTTAGCTCCCATAGGATGACTAAATAATACTTGCATGCTAATCGATAATAATGATAGTACAAAACACTAGTACTGTATGGTGTGTCTAAAAACAATACTGATATACGAATTTACTAAATTTCATTTTTACAAATTTTACTAGGATATCATAATAAATCTAACCTATATAAACCATTTAATTTATTAAAGCATATTCATAAAATATCAATTTTACAAAGCAAAAATATTCAAAAAAAAAAAATTCCATTTTTATAATTTTCAACCAACAATTTTACAAAAACCTATACATACAATTGTAAAATACATATAAATAACTCTTTCCTTTTTTATCTAAATAAAAAAATTCATACGGCATTTATAGTTTATAGAATTAAAACCAAAAACAAATTTTAGAATATATCACTTACATAAAAAAATAAGTCCAAATCCTCCATGGGATTCATTTGCCAATTCACAAGGTTGCCTAAAGTATCAACAGAAAATACAACACACATTAAAATATTATTTTTATTAGGTATTTTAGACATAATTTACCCAAAGTTTAAAGACAAATCTCAACTAAAATTAGCAACATATATACCAAAATGAAGCTTAAAATACGATCACGAATTTGATCTTACCTGTCAAAGATTGGGCCGTGATGGCCAAAATCTCATTGGAAAGACTCGATCACTATATGCTCTCGGATCTCATCGAATTGAGTAGAAAAAATCTCCTATTCCAGCATGTTGGTGGTCCATTGATCGTGAAAATTTAGGGGCTGATTAGTTTTTGAATAGATAAGACGATGGTAAGGTCAATGAGAATGGTAGTCGGAAATAGGTCGATTTTATTGGAAAAGGTGCTTCTACTGAGCCTGGAGAAATAGCTCCGATC
This sequence comes from Ziziphus jujuba, assembly GCF_031755915.1. Classification (NCBI taxonomy): domain Eukaryota; kingdom Viridiplantae; phylum Streptophyta; class Magnoliopsida; order Rosales; family Rhamnaceae; genus Ziziphus; species Ziziphus jujuba. Next base: position 29,123,280 of record NC_083381.1, on the reverse strand, counting down.
CCTCTTGTCACTAGCATGCTCACTTGAAATTTTGCAAGCTAGTGCATTGTCAAGTGGGCTTTCTAGTGGGGTGGCATGTGAGGTAGTGAGGTGGCTGAAGGTGGGTGGTTTGACCAAAAGAAGGCGTGTTGCTCACTTTCCTGTCTCATGGGTCCAAGTGGCCTAATAAAGGCTCCCCATGGTGCCATTGTGCACCCACAAGAATGATTACCATGCTAACATGTGGCACGTTTTAGCTGGTGTCTTTAATCCCACATTTTACATGTATTTTCCAAAATACTCGATAAAGTCAATTCTAAAAAAATAATTGCAACTTTATAGATCCATAATTTTTCAATTGTAGATCCAAATCAAACGTGGTTTTAGTTTATAGACTCGTATTGATGAGTTCTATACAACAGTACATAGGTCAAAGTCATAACTTATATAAATAAAAAGTCAACCTCGGTTTCGTTCGATCAATCCAAACTTCACCTTGATCTGATTTAACTTTCTGATCTCAACTTCAATTTTAGCATAGTATTAGTCCACGAACACGTGATGATGCATATTTTGCAATGGTACCTTGATAAAAAAAAAATTCTATCTGTATAAAAAAGTCAACAGTGAGATTTGCCCAATCAATGCAGATCAACTCTAGTTAAATTTGATCAAAATGTTACAAATTTCGGTACATTTTAATATAGAGTGTTCCACTTACACACTCACATTATAATGGACAATAACCTAATTATGTGCAATTCATATCATATATTATATCGAACAACATGTAATCAAAAGTCCAAGTTTAATACTACAGTAAAATAATATTATAATCTGACTCATATAAGATATCATTAAGTTATTGAGTTGAAGATAAGTTAATTGATGATCTAGAACCTTTAGATGATGTGTCTCAAACTTGTTACATCAAATATTTGCAATTCAATGACTCTAAATAATTAAAATCACATATCCTCATGTTAAAAAGTTAAGGATATCTCATCTGATCACCATTATATATATACAATAGTTCAATTTTTATTGAGTAATGTCAGATATTTTATGCTGGTTGGAGCCGCATTTCATATAATCCATGGAATGTTTCTCCCTTGTTTGTTCATATATGTAAATAGCGGCCAATCGAGCAGTATAAACGGTCCAAATTGCCCAAGAACTTACATATATATATGACTATTAGTACGTGTTACTATAAGTTCTTGACACCTATTTATAAGCAGTGAAAATGTCCAATATATCCCCACGGAACAACTCTAATAGCGGTGCTTATTTTTATTGTTTTATGAATGGACCAAAGAGTCTTACATTTGTCATTATATAGTTAATGCATATAATTTTTTCCCAACAAGAAAGGAAAAAAATAAATTAATAAAGAAGGAAGAGTCACAGCTTAGTGAAAGCTAAATTGTTCTGGTAGGTGAACATTCATTTTGGCATGACACTGTGGGATTGAAAAACCTAGACCATATTTATTAAGTTTTAGTCCTCATATCATGTGGACTTTATCTATTTTTTGCAAGTGGAAACTACAATATTCTGGAGTATTATCAAAATATTTTCTTATGTCTTATCGACTTAACCATGAGCTCTTTACCAATAAGGGAAAAAAAAAAAAAAAAAAACCAAAAACTTGACCATAAGCTTCTAGGAGTTGGGTTGAAATATTTTCTTTTATACATTTCCATTATATTTTTTATTTTTGCAATATATTTCCATTATAATTAATTTAGATGGCTCCATTTGTAAAGGCAAGAATCAATGATTTAATTATCAAAAGCAGTAAACAAGATGGTTTACGATTTATTGGTTTTGTTATATTACCATCAAAATTTACAACAAAAAAAATAAGAAAGGAATGACACATGATTTTATTATTGAGTGAGCAAATCAGGTGATCTATATAGCTAGCTAATTTAACTATCAAAATTTCTAGTTGTACTGCCAACAATGTACTCTATACAGTTTCATTATTAATTTACATTTCATCCCTATTTAAAATTACTATTAAAGGTATTAATAATTAAGCCTATTTGAAAAATCTCTTTATAATCTCATTCTTTCTCTCAAATAATATGTAACATATACTGTTCTCCATCTAAATCATACTCCACTATAAATTAGGATTGTAGATACAACAATTATACATAAATTATAGAAGCTAAAAAATATGACACAATAAAATGTATTTAGTTTTTTTAGTTTTATTTTTTTTTGTGAGGATTCATGTTGTTTTGTAATTTTTAATTTGGTTTTTTTTTTTTAATCGCTTACCAACAGCTGGCATAGATCAATAGTCTTCATGGTTAGTCAAGTCGAAACAACATTATTATATTTGGTCCTGGTGTAACACCCCGTCCCAAAGTACGTCGGAATTTTTGCACGTTGACCGAGGTTGATCGTTGACCGAGACGGTCAAAATTTTGATTTTTTGTTCTGGATGGAATTTTATGTTGATCAAGACACCATTTCAAAGCACGTATCGTCCCGAGTTCATAGACTAGTAGCACGTCGAAATCGGAGCTACCGTTTGAAAGTTATGTGCAAGGCAAGTTGCAGTCCAATCTGTCCAAGGGTGCCAAGTTTGACTTTTTATTTATGTAGAATTTTGATTTGATTCTTGTATGGTTGTAAAGTACTCGTCGATATGAGTTCATAGACTAGTGGCACGTCTGATTTGGACATGTGGTTTGAAAGTGATGGACTTGTGAAGTTTTTTCGAGACAGCTTTTACTATTCATGGATCTGTATGTGTGGGAACAGTGATGCCACGTGTCACAAAAGGTGGACCCACCCATGAATGCACAATGGCACCCACGGGCGTTTTGACTGGTTGAGACGGGGAGGGAGGAGAGAGAAGGGGAAGGAGGAGAGAGAAAGAGAGAGAAAAAGGGGAAGGATAGGCCAACCGCCATTCACCCATTTCTGGCCACCAGAACAGTACACGCACCTAACCACCATGACCCACCCATCAAAATCGGTCGGCCAGCCAAAAATCACGGCCAAATCGCGGGCGATGAGCTCGGATGAAGGTGTTTTTCGTCGAGCGGCCTGTTTCCTTCTCCGGCCGATTTTTCCCAAACCAGACCTCCTTTGCCTCACCGTTGGTCCCGTTAAGTCACCCATTCCTTGATCTACCTTCCCACCAAAAATCACAACCAGTGGCCACCGGACGCGTCGCCAGTGGTGATGGGTTTCGGTGACCACGACTGCTTGTTGGGAAATCGACTTTCCGGCGAGTTTCCAGTTGCACCGCTCATCCTTTCCCACCAATTCCGACCCCTTGAAGCCAAATCCGGTGTCCACTTTCCCCAATTCTTAACAGATTGTGAGAATCGAGGGTCTAAAATCTGAGAGCTTTCCAGCGAGATTCTGGCCATCTCAAGTTCGATCTCCGGAAAGTAAGACCAGATTCGTAATCCTCGTTTCACAAGCTTTAATTCGGTATATTACTTGTAAATTTTGGTTGTCGTTTGTGTTTGCTCTTCGGGTACCCATTTGGGAGTTACCCGATTAAAACATTAAAATAATTAGTTTTGTGTATTGTGGATATATTAAGTACACATGTGGGTAGTGGAGTTGATCCTACAGAGAATCTTGATTGATACACATGCTTGAGGTGAGTGACCCACCTTTAAAACTATTTTGGGGTGATTAATTATATTTAGTTTGTATTAATTTAATATTTAGAAAATATGCTCATGTGGTGGAATTTATTTATAACTGTGGTAAATTGTATTATCAATTTCGGTGATTTTATATATATATATATATATATACTTATTGATGCTAAATGAAAGTTTGGTTTATTAAGAAATTCTTGATTATTATTATTATGATTTAATTGAATTTATTTCATTTGGTTTATTAAGAAATTCTTGATTATTATTATTATGATTTAATTGAATTTATTACGCATAAAGTTTGGTTTATTAAGAAATTCTTGATTATTATTATTATGATTTAATTGAATTTATTACGCATGAGCAAGGTGTTTTCATTTAATTAATTGTATTTGGATTTTAATATTATTTTTGGGCATGATTTGATTTCAAATATTTCAAGAAAAATATTGGTTAAAGTTTGATGGTTTCAGATTATATAATTATGCCCTTGAAATATTATTTGATTGATTGTATGATTTGGGAAAAGTTATTTGTATATTATTATCGATGGATTTATGCTAGTGATATTAAAGAAATATGTGGGAATGTAAATTTTAAAAACGATATAATTCCCATGGTGAGTTTTGGAAAAATTGTTATTTTTAAAAATAATATGGTTATTTGTTTTAGACGCACTCATACAGTACTGGTGTTTTATACTGTGTATGTGGATGAGCGCGCAAGTTATAATATCTCCCGTGAGTTGCCATTGGACCGAGGGCACGCAAGTTTGATATTGGCCATAAGCCGCCCCCCTCCATGGCCGGGATGACGGTTTAAGCAGCGGCACTATCGGGATGCCGAAGCGACCGTATACAAGTTTCTCTCTTTAACCTCCCGCCAGATGGTGCTCGAGACGCTGGGTATCATAGGACATCACTGGTATATAGTGTGGTGCGTCAAGTTATTTTCTCGATACGAATTTCAAACCAAGATACTTTAAAATCGTATTTAAAATTAAACATATTTAATTTTGTTTTATTGCTGATTTCAAACTAATATTTTTTTAAATGTATTTATTCATGTTTTTGTCAATTATTTTAAATTGGTGTTTTAGAATTTTATTTTACCATGTTGATATTATTTATTTAGATTTTGAGATTTTAACATGAATTTTATTGTATTCTTTTATTTATTTTAAATTGAGGTTTAAAATCTATTAAAATGTTTCCTTGATTATTTCATTGATTTAAACAATAAATTTTATAATTTATATACTAAGTTTATTTTTGTTTTATGCCAAATTTTGTTAATACAAGTTTATTTACGATTTTATTTATTTTATCTAGTGATGTTTTATTCTAAATTTAATTATTGGATTTTTAAAATATTTTCAATGTATATATTGAGTTCTAAATTAATATTTGTAATTATGTGAATTCTAAATTATTGCATTCCGTTTAATTTGATATTTCCTTGATTATTTTTAATGTAAATTTTATTGTGATTTTGCTTATTTTATTTATGACATTTTGTGTACAATTTAATAATTGTTATTAAAATTATTCTTGTTTCTTATTATACATTCTAAATCTTTAATTTAATGTATTTTATTTATAATTTATTTAATTAATTATTCCTTGATTTTTGGGGTACAATTATTGGGTTTTGTGAAAATGTTTTAAAAGGGAAACTTTTCCAACTGAGTGAATTATGAGGGTTTTGAGAGAAAGCAATATTTCAACTACTTACTATTTATTTGATTATTTATTATTAATTAATCAAGTTCATTTTATTGTTATATTATTATTATTATTATTATTATTATGATTGTGTCGTAGTTAGAGTCACTCACTGATATGATTAGCATCTCATATTTTTAAATCCGTTCCCCTAAGTATAAGGATTGGTAGATGTTCGTCCGGAGCGAGCTTAATCTTCGTTGCTGTCGTATTTTGAGAAGTTTTCTTTCTTTTCATTTATTTCTATTGTAATATTTCTTTCATCCTTGTTGTATAACTTTCATACTTAATTGTATTCCATGATACTCTGTATACTGTATTGGACATATTTTATTAAATACCGCATTTGTTCCCTATTTAATCTATGGAAGTGCTGATTATTGTGGAATTAAATTGTAGTGAAGTGGAGGAATAAGGCGGTATATATATAGAAGTGTGTTTTCAGTGCAGAAAAGTTTTGGTAAGTCCAACTCTTAGGGGAGGTTCTGCCGGATTTTCTACTGGAAGGTCTGGTAGGGTTTTCCTAGGATCAGAGCTTGTCTAGGGTTCCGGTGAGGGATCTTGGACCGGTCCTGACACCTGGTGTATTGAAATTTATCTTTAATTTGGAAGTTTAAAATTGAACACTTTTCAATTGATCAGAAGGATCCATATGAAGATTCTTATAATGTTTATCTATTATCTACTGAATACTATATAAATATACAGATATTAAGTATCGTACATTATGAAATATGCCAATTTAGTTTCCTCTACCCAAACAGATTCTGATCGGAATAGTGAAGTAAGGTTTAACTTTTAATTGAAATCCAAACCATCAATTTCCTTTTGCCCAAAAGCCTTAACTCTAACTGGAACTTGGAATGGGGTTTAGGTTTTAATTGGAATGGCAACTATCAGTCCTTACCCAAAGCCTTCCGATCGGTTGTTGAAGGAAGTTTAGCTTCCAAAATCATGGAGTGAGGTTAAATATTTGATTTTTGAATTATTTGTGAAAGATACATAATTTTGGGGTATGTGAAGTCCCACATCGGTTGGAAAAGGGATCAAAGCATGACTTATAAGCGTGTGGATATTTTTCCCTTGTAGATGCGTTTTAGGCTGGGTTGTAAGAGGATTCCCCAGCCTCAAAGCGGACAATATCTACATGCGGATGGTCTGGGCTGTCACAGATAGTATTAGAGCCAGTACCCGGATCGATGTGCCAGCGAAGACGTTGAGCCCCAAGGGGGGAGGATTGTGAAGTCCCACATCGGTTGGAAAGGGGATCACAGATATGTATGAATTAGGAATATTTTACATATTAAAAATACTATAAGTAAATGAAAGATACATAATTTTGGGGTATGTATGAATTAAGAGTATTTTACATATTAAAAACACTATAAGTAACTTTATATTTTTATATATTTAAATAGTAGTGTATAAATAATGATGCAATATAAAATTTGTAAAAAGAACACTTTTTAACTATAAAAAAAGAAAATTAAAATATCCAATTACACAATAAAAAAAATTCAAATTATAAGAATCTAATCAACTATCAGAACTGGGAAATTTGTCCAAAATCATATGAATTCTTTTAAAATAGTCATTTTATAATTAACCCTGAAAAATAAAACTCCGAAAAATTATCCTTAACCCTCTAAGTAGTCGCCATGGGTGGATTCCACTTGTTGCAAATAATTTGAAGATAAAAATTGAGGCGGCTAGTAGAGAGGATGAGGGTCGTGTGGGCGTTGGAGTTACGGTGAGGAATTCGGTTGGTCTACTAATAAGAGCTCACGGGTCGAGGTTGGATGGGAAGCTTTAGCTGCAAAACTGGTTGCTATTAAGGTTGCCATTCTTTTCTGTTTACAAGCGGGCTTTAAAGGAGAGATAGTAACGGATTCTAAAATTGGTGGCGAGTTTCTTAATGAATCGAGTTTGAATTTGGGGCCCATTGTTTTTCAGTTGAGGAAATTAAGTCTTTATTATCTATTCATAAGAATTTTGTAGTTTCTTTTTTTTTGTGTAGGGAGGCAAATCGTGTTGCTTATAGAATTGCTCAACATGCCTGCTTCTTTAATCTCAAAGTCTTGGACAGAAGAGGGTTGTGGCTTCACTTTTTTTTATTAAGGATGCTGGTTTTAATTCTGTGAGTTCTTAATGAAAATTTTCTCTCTAAAAAAAAGTTTCTAAAAATGCAAAATTGTTCACTTTAAAAAGCAATTTCCTTTCGCCAAAAAAAAAAAAAAAAGCCATTTCCTAAAAAAGCCAAAAGAAAACAATTTCTTGTTTTTAAAACTATAAAACAATTTTGAAGATTCACCAAAAAAATAAAAAACGAAAACAATTTTGAAGTATCTACATAGCGAAATTTTATATTATATATATATATATATATATATATAAAATTATGAGAAGAGAGTCACCGATGAATAGCTTTTTGTTCCATGGTATATTTTCGTTACAACTTAAGATAAAAGAACATTTTTATCAATTTATTGAGAAATAGAAAAATTGGTTAATTGCATTTTAATATCCTAAATTTTTAGGATTGTGCAGTTTGAACCCTTAACTTTATAATTGTGCAACTGGAGCTCTCGGTTTTTCAAATTATTTTAAATTGGTCCAATTACAAATAGACCTTAATGAGGTATCCACATGACATTCACATAACTCCTTTTATTTGTATTTTAGTACCCTCAACTTTTTAATTTATGTAATTTAGACCTCAACTTCATAAATTTACAATTAATGACTTTTGATTTTTCAAATTGTCACAAACGGATTCAATTCATGAGTTGAACAAATGCGCTGTTAACAGGGTGTCCATGTGAAACTTACAAGACCCCTTTCCTCTACAATTCGAAGAAGTGACCTTGGGAGATAACAAACCAACCAAAACCTAACTAGGTTTGCTCCCAGAAGGAAAGCAAAACCCTTTCCTCTCCGTCAACAACAACAAAAATCCATCTGATGTACATAAAAATTGAAAAAGAAAACAAACAAAATCCAAAAGGGAAATTTTAATCCCACCTAAAAATTATTATTTTTATGTTTTATTTTTTTTTCTAATTTAGTTTTTTTTTTATAATATAATTGTTAGAGTTAGTGATCTGAATTTTTATTGATTTGACTTGAAAAGCTCGTGGTGTAATCCATTTGATAAAATTTATTTTGTGAAAAAATTTGGGGTTCTGTAGTGGTACAGACCGATCTGGATTTTAGGTTTATTCCGTACAATATATATTTATGTTTTTAGAGGTCGGTTGTAGTGTGTTGTTTTAGCTGTTATATTCACTTATCTCTTATACCAATCTTTTCAATAAAAATTTTACCTCTTTTTGTTCGTAATTGTTTACCATTAAATATTTTCTATGTAAATCTATGTATTTTATTTTCATTTTCGTTCTTCTATTACTATTGTTTTTTGTCATATTTTTGTAACAATAATTCATAAATAAAACAACACTTATGATTGTACTATAGAATGGGTCCACGTGCCCCATCCCTATATTAAAAGGAGGAACACGTACTCGTAATGTAGGTTTTCTTAGGGTGAAAATTTGGTTAGAAGATCCATGAGATAAACTACAATTTTGGCCTTTTTCGCCGAACTTGCTAAAGTCATATCCCTTTATTTATTTATTTATTTTAAGTATAAAGTTGGGTTTCGAATATAAATGTATTTAATATACATCTCTATCCCGCCATAATATTTAATGTGTTGTTCCATCATGTCAACTTATTTCCTGAAAAAAAGGGCGGGGGTGGGCGGTTGGTGAATCATAATAACTTCAAAACTTTAAACAAATGTACACATATATATATTTACATTAATAGGACGAGAGATGGAGATTGGTCCCTGTCTATATGACCATCAGAAGGGTCCAAACAGCATTAAACAGTTTGCAGGTCGAATTATTTGACATGGGTTGTTATTCATTTTACATTCATTTATTTATTTATTAATTTTCAATCGTTTCACTTGCCTTTACCAACTGTCCATATCTATGGTCCACTGCTTTATAGCCTTTAAAAATGGGACAATCAGTTGTTATTGCCCCTTAAATTGCTTTAAAAATTGAAAGTAAAAAATATATAATTAATTATAAAAATATGGTAAAATATTAAATTTTAGAAAGATAAAATGAACCAAATATGATTATCAAAAGAAAAAAGAGATTATGTATATAAACTCATAAATTTTAAATACATTTTTATATATCAATTCTTAAATTAATTCAATATAATTTTATAAACCTTTAGATAGATTTAATATGATCTAGACAGGATTTTAAGCACAAAGAAATTTGACAAATTATTTTAACCTTTAAGTAGGTTCTATTTTTTCTCTTGGATACATCATTATGCTAAGGTGTATAAGTGGCTATGAGTTGTCTCCTAATACCTTGGTCATTGCAAAAATTTTCAAATTCTTTTGAGTGTTATTTATCACTATGGAGAGTTTTAAATGTTTTTCTTCTTTTGTTTTCAACGTCTTGAACCTTTTAAATGCAATAAAAGCTTCTTATTTCTCGTGCAAAAAATAAACCTATGTTTCTTTAGTATAATCATCAACAAAGGTAATTAAGTATTTTTTATCACCCCTAGAAGATGCTTTTATCATGATTACATGCAATGATTAATGATGATTTTTGCAAGTCTTCACGGTTTTCAAATCTCTGAAAGACGATAAAGAATTCATTTTGGTACATTCAAAGGTAGATAAACCTTAATTAGGAAGTTATAGGTAGTGTTTGTCAAAATTTATGCACTTAAATATAGTAAAACCTCTATAAGTAAATACTCATGAGATTATAAAATTTTTTTAACTTAAAGAGGTTATTTGTATATTGATAAATAAAAAGTTTATTAATTTATTAATAAATGAATATTTATTAGTTTAAAAAATTTTTATATTTTTATGAGAAATAATTTTTCTAATTATATCTATATTCTTCATTTTACCAATACACATTTATAACTATTTATCAAAAAAGAAGAAGACATATTTTATAACTTATAAATAATAAAAAATATATAGTAAAAAATCAATTTTTGCATATATAATCTTAAAAGTAACATACAGATATATAAAAGTTAATACTAATGTAC